>NC_139940.1:56085826-56120826 GCF_963454915.1 Gymnoscopelus microlampas
AGCTCATAAGTGTAGGAGTTGGACATGGGTGATGGTGTAGGAACAGCCCTGGACCAGTAGAACCTCCAGTCTGCAGATGGTTCTTCAACTTCACAGCTCAGAGTCACTGAGGCTCCAGGACTCAACCATGGAGGAGACACATTCAGCGTGGGTTTGGCTGTTGGAAAGAACAATACTATGGATTAAAAACATTATAATAATACTTTTTTAATAGTTAGACCAACTGGGCTGCAGAGCCACAACAGACCTGCCTAACATGATTTCATATAGATCTGTCTGTATGTATATGCGCCTGGCCGGACTGTCCAATCTTTTGCTATTGATCACATTAATCTCCAATGTAATTACCATTGTTAATTATAATACTAATAATGCATAAAGAAAACATTTGGAAAAAATAGCATATTCATTACCAGAGGATTAAGAGAAAAAACAACATTATAGAACCAGTTAAGCAAAAATACTACATACTTTATATATTGTTTAAGAATATGGATGTTATTGATGATAATTATTAAGAGGATGAAATATGTGACAGTAAATATGATCTTGACTGAATGAATAAAGAGAAAAGATATTAAATCAATCTTCACCTTGACTGTGTCCATAGGAGAGGAAGATATTCAGCACTAAAAAACATTCGATGAAATAATCAAACTAAACATTAATATATGCATTTTATTTATTCCTAATTAACACAACAACAACATAGCTACAGCTACAGTTGTTCAATAAGAACAAATGACAAGCAATAATACAATAATGCATCCATTCTCCTAATGTTTTATTAACACATTGTGTGCCAAAACCGTAAATATACAGTTTTGCAAAAAGTGACGATGAGTGCCAAAAAGCAAAAAAGAATCTACGTGAAATCAATCTTTTTGTTTTTTTCATTTTTTTCCACAAGGGGGGGGCTAGCGCAGCCCTGGAATCACCCATGAACACTCTAAGAAGTAAGTGACAGATGGATCACCGTGCCAAAAAATCTGGCTCCCATCCGCTTCCATTCTATCTCCTTGCTAAAAACCTCTGTATCTCCTTAACTTTTTACAGTGTGCAAAACGAGTCTCGATGCGCGATCGCTCCGCAATGGTGACTCGCATGAGACATGTTGTTGTTCCAGGCTTTAGCCAGGACCATCGCGCACCCTGCACACATGCATTGTTTTTATGGATTGCTCGTTGTGGAGTCTACAGCTTTAAACAGCGCAGTGCAGTGCAAACGGTGAGATTTCTGGCGCCGAACGTAATCTGTTATTATAGGGGAGGGTGATATTTGGCACTGCACGTACTCCTATGGCTGGATGCGGAGCCTGTCAGCAGGGAGAGTTGGGCGGGAGGAGTAGGACGGAGGCTCTACGTCCTCCCGGTGGGGGTTCCTCGCTGACAGGTGAGTCAGTAGGATATAACAGCAGTGACAACATAGAACTGTGTGTGGGGAGGAATTAATTGGCTTAACAACTAAATTGGGGAGAAAAAGGGGTAAACATAAAAAAAGAAAGGCAATTGGCACCTTCTCATGTTGCGCTTGTATTTGTGTGTGGACAGTGGTCTGAAGAAAACACTAAAAACTTTTCTTTTAAAGTATGATAACAATAACAAGCTTACAATCTGAGGCTTAACATTAGTTTCAGGCATGTAGTGCTTGTAAAAAGTTTGCAACTATAAGGGAAGCTCCACAGAGTGCATATCTCCACCAGGCTGGGTGGCATACCCAGGGCTACTATGTAAGTCGTGGGTTGCAGCCGTCAGTACCCGAGGAAGCTGCGGGGGGAAATAACATTTCTATGGTTCAGCTTTTTTCATTTGTGGTGCCCCCTAATAGTCAAACGTGAAAGTGATTTTGGGCGTGCACACTACTTATAGGCCCCTGAACATGCAATTCCTATTTAGGGATGATTGGGCGTTGTGTTCATGATATATCAAAAAGCTGTTTGCCACACATCGTGACATGACTCCTCAGGTCATGTGTACCTAATGTGGTGAAGATGGGTAAAAAATTATAAATAAATAAAACCCAAATCATGTTTCTGTGACATTTGTTGCACAGTTATATTATGCACAGATCCTAGTGAGGATTTGACTTCAGCTGAGTGCTGCTGCTGGCAGAGCCTATAGGACATGCCGTTCAGAATCACACCCTCTAATGTGTCCTCATAGATGTCCAACAGACATCTGACAAATCGACTTACTAATTACATACTTATTCTCTCAGTATGGTAAATGGTAAACGGAATGCATTATAGCCATTTCTAGTCTTTCTGACCCTTCAAAGCGCTTTACAATGTACTTCATATTGACCCATTCCCACACCGATGGCAGAGGAAACCATGCAAGGCACCAACCTGCTCATCGGGAGCAGTTCTGGGTTCAGTGTCTTGCTCAAGGACACTTTGACACGTATAGCCTGGAGGAGCAGCTAGGGAATCAAACCTATATGAGACCTTCAGGTTCCACGATGGGCACTTGACCTCATGAGCCACAGTACCGCCTCCAATACTTTATTTTAACCTCTACTGTTGACCTGTTACTACTGTACATTTTGCAGAGAAAGGACAAGAAAGCGTTGTGAATATACACACCCACACAGGCATGTACTGTATCTTAATATGAATCATATGCTCTTTAACCCAGTAAGACCGGGAACGCATCTGTGTCATTTGTACATTTCTTTGGCTATTCAAAAATAGCAGATGTACAAGTTCATAGCGCGGTGAGTGCAGCACTATGAGCTTGTAGATCTGCTATTTTTGAAAAATCGTGTACATTTGTGCAAATCTATGAATATATATTTTTTTTAAGGCAAACACGTGTAACTCAAATATTCACTTCTGGGGATTCTAATGTCTTCTAAATCCTAACAGTTAAAAAAAAAAACGTATGTTTCTATATCAGTGGTCATATCAAACTTTTTTCATGTCAAGGACCCCAAAAAGGATATGTATTTGACCGCAGACCCCCATCTCAAAATATGTTGTCCCCAGAAGCAAAGATTTGAGTAACAAATGCATGAAAATACTGTGCTGTCACTGTGCTGGAACTCAGACCAGGTCAGATGTGGTCTAAGGTGCAATCACTTTCTATCTTGAATCACTCCCTCTAAGCAATGCGGTAACCATGGGCCTGACCGCACCTTATTTTAACCTTATGTGCACCCATGGGCGCATAGTGTGGGCACATTTACTTACACAACGTGGGTGCTGGGCGTGAAAACGACAACTTTGTGGTTGTAAATTAGCAATAACACTTGCACTGCACTATACGCCTTTTTTGAGCTGCGTGTAAGATAAGGCCCATATTCTCCATTTCCGGCCTTCAGCCTGGCATAGACAACACATTTCCAAAAATAATACTAATAATGTTTTGCCGCTTGTGGGTCATATAATAGGCTACTTTGTTAATGTGTAAACATAAATAAATAAATTAAATGTGGTATACTGTATGAGCAGAAGAGAGATGGTCTCTCTGTACTGTACAGTTGCATCATCACTCTTGGTCTGTTCAGGTTGGTTGTTATTGCCAATAGTTATTAAAATATTGTTGAAATGATAAATCTACAGTAAAGTTCCACTGTATTCAAACCCAGCAGCTTAACTTTAACAAAATGTTGTTTAAGTACAGTACAGTCATGGTCAAATGGTTCAAATAGTATAGTTCAATAGAGCTACTAGTAATAATAGAGATATACTCACAGAGAAGCAGCGCACAGAGCCAGATGTGACCCATCTTCTCTGAACAAATCTGAAATCTACTTCCTATTTACACAGAACTACGGTAATACTGTGCTGTAGCTATTGCTATATGAAACAGGGAAATGACAGAGAGAGAGAGAGAGAGAGAGAGAGAGAGAGAGAGAGAGAGAGAGAGAGAGAGAGAGAGAGAGAGAGAGCGAGCAACCTGTCCTGGATGGAAGTGCTGAGGTGCAGTGCTTCTTAACCTTATTTCCTGTCCCCTTTGTCACCCTAACGTTTCTTGGTAAAACGCTAGCCTAGAACTGTTTACATGTTTGCAGAAATGACAGTTATCTACAGAATACATCTACAAGACTTCCTGTAAATCGGGGAGGCTGTAGCGCCCGTGCGGGAGGCCATATTGGACCCGTGGTGAAAGCCTGCTGATGTTGCTCAACATCGGGTCCCTGTTAGCCACAGCACATCCTCCCATCAGCACATCTGTCTGACAATCCAGGATGTGGCAAAGGGGCCCTGCCGATGTCTTCGTTTATCTCACCTGATGAACTTTTGCACTTCACTCACTTACACATATAGGCATAATTTATTTGTGTAATAGCTACGCCCATACGAGACCGCCTCGTGGGCTGTCCAACACTATTTCTGTCAATGTATATATGTGACTGCTTGTCTTTCAATAAATTAGAACATGTTGACTTGGACGCTTGTTTGAGACTCAATGTGTTCCCGATCGATCGCTCCTCTTCTATGCTGCTTTAACTGAGACATCACCTTGTGTTTTCCTATGAACTTCTCTCATCCGCATCATCTGACCAGACTTTGAATGACCTAGAGAATAAAATCATTACACTCACACATAAAAAACTAAATGATAGCATTAACTTGGTCACTGTCAAGAAAGACCAGGAACAACAAGAAAAGTGCCTCTGGGCGCAAAACCCTGCCAGGCCGGGTTGCCTACCCAGGGCTGTGTAGCGATCTGTTATAGCTCCACCATGAGGACACTGTGTTGCATTTTGTGCAAAACGGGCCCCTCTTGCAAATTGTTTAAGCCAATCTTGGCGTAATGCAGGGGTGGGCAACTTTGATGATGGAGAGGGCCACTATATATTTCCACACCCACTCCAGGGGGCCACATTGCACATAGGACAGAGGGCAGACACCTCTTATCTCCGTATTTTATTTCACCATTCTATTTCACACAAAAGTAGCAAAAATAGCCAATCTACAAGCTCAAAACGTGTTGCGGTGCGACGCGTTTTGAGCTAGATCTGCTATTTTTGCTATATTTCAATTGGAATCCTGATTTCTTTTGGTGCTATTTTTGAATTGGAATCCTGAAAAGTAACATTTTTTTTCATTTCAAATGTATTTAGTTATACTTCTGTTAACTTTATGAACTTAAATACAAATACATTGGACAAAATGACAATAGCATTTTAATACTAGTCATTAAGCTACTAATATGGACTGTAGTAATTAAAGCGGGTCATGTTTGCATATTTGGAATTATAACAGGGGAAATCAATAATATATCAGTATTCGGATATTAACCTGCGGCTCGCATTAAGTGAAGGTGGGGGCCGCCTGTGGCCCCCGGGCCGCCAGTTGCCCCTGTATGGCGTAATGGAATCTGACAGATCTGGCAGATATATGTCTTGATCACATGACTAAAGTTTGATAAAGTGTTCCAACTTGGGTGAACTTTGTACACAATCTGTAGGAGTAGTAGTAGCAAAAATGTGTTTTGCCAAATAAAACACTTTTTAGAAGAAGGCCGATGCACACCTCAAAGGTCGGTGACAGGTACGTAGGACAACAAGTGCATATATTCAGAAGGGGATCTCTGATAGTGACAAAGAAAAGGACCGCACACTGTCTGGAACTTGCAAAAAACTGTTGCTCTTTATTCAACGTTTCGGTCGTTAGACCTTCATCAGGACAGACAAAATAAAACACAAAATGGCAGAACATCTTAGAAATTCACGTGGCCTATATGGGGAGTTGCATCATAGTCCAAGGAATCCAGGGGGGAATGTTTTGATTGTACGACCTACGGTTCAAGAGTTATAGGTCAAAAGGTGAATCGGCCTGTTTAGCACCATCATGGGGGCCAACCATCTTTCCAAAAACCTTTGCCCTGCATTTTTCACATCTGCCTTTTAGAGCGCCACCAGGAGGCTGACTTTTGTAAAACAAATGTTTTCTTCTTACTCCTTCAGATTCCGTCCAAAAAACACGCAAATCGGTACACAGTATCTCTATAGTCATGTGATCAAGATGGATGTGTCTGATATTTCATATTCCATCCTACTTGCCTAACATTGCCTTAAAAAGTTTGCAGGATACAGTAGGTCCGTTTTGAACAAAAATCTTCAAATCATGAACGCAGTGTGCGATTTCCGTGAAATTTTGTACGCATATTCCCACTAGGCCGAGGAAGAAATGCCCCCCTTTTCACATTGGCCTGTTGTAGCGCCACCAGCAGGTCTAATTTAGCAAACCACATTTTTGGAACAAAATCATGAATGCAGTGTCCGATTGCTGTGAAAAGCCTAAGAAGAAATGGAACCCTTTTCACATTGGCC
The DNA here is from genome assembly GCF_963454915.1 of Gymnoscopelus microlampas. Lineage (NCBI taxonomy): Eukaryota > Metazoa > Chordata > Actinopteri > Myctophiformes > Myctophidae > Gymnoscopelus > Gymnoscopelus microlampas. The sequence continues at coordinate 56,092,109 of NC_139940.1, forward strand.
TATTATAGCGCCACCAGGAGGCCATAATAACCTACCTGACCTGGCGGAGACTTGTGCTCCGAGGAGCACTTTTTCTAGTTTCATTTACCTTTTCCTGTCTTTAAGTATTTTTATTCTTATAGAGCAGTGTTTATCAACCCTGGCAAAGGGCCCAATTTTGGGCCGCGAGTACTGCTGAGGTGTGCCGCGCCGTTTGAAGAAAGTGTGAACCCAGCCCCTCGAGAACAATAGCGGTGATCGTCCGTAAATCGATACGGCCATCATCCGTTTCACACACAGCCACGCCCGAGTCCATTCAGTGTAGCGACCATCACCCATAGGAATGCAAATATGTTGTCCTACCTGGTACTGTATAAAAGGGGCACAGGGTACATGCTTTGGCACTCAGTATTATTACTACAAGAAGATGAGAGCTCCACCAGCAAAGAAGAGATGCACCCAGGGCCAGAAGACGCTAAATTCTAGGTGTGCCCTGGGATATTTTGGCTATGCCAGGTGTGCCTTGGCACCAAAAAGGTTGATAAACACTGTTATAGAGAGTACAGTAAAAATAGTAGAGTATTTCTACTCTTTCTTCTCAAAGTCACACTCTCTCTGCTTTTTGGCTCCTCGCCCAGCTTTCATGGTTTCCTGTCCTCCACTAGAAGTTCCTCTTTTCTAGCTGTTTCTTCTACTGCTAACCTATTTCGTCATTCTCACACACACTGTCGTGGCCCTGTCTTTTCTCACATCTTAATTTTAACCCCTTGCATTCAAGCTTGAAACAGAAAAAGATTTTAAGTACCCTCCTCAGTACTCAGTTCATCAAATTAACGCAGTTTAGGCATAAGGCATCCATACAATGAATATATGAAACAGTATGGTGGAGGATCGCTCTGATCTCCCTCATCGCCAACTGATTCTCTTATGGACTGTCCGGTGATGATGGAGGGGTACAGTAGGTGAATTCCCCCTTCCTGGAGTGGAAGGCACGTAGACCAGGGAATAATGCAACCTGGTGATGATGCGGCCTGGTGATTGTGGTCGTTGCAATCAACCTTATCAGCTGCTGCTGTTGGGGTGTCGCCTCTGGACCCTGTTCTAACTCCACCTCCCTGTGCTCCTCACTCCCCTGCTGCAACTCCCCTATGTCACTCTCCTCATCACTGCTTAACACTATCACAGCATCTCTGTTCCTAGCGTCTGATTCCATCCTGTCTTCATCATCGCTGATTTCTATCACTAGCCTCTGACGCTCTCTCTCTCTCTCATTGTTTCTCCTAATTCCTCGATATTCCTCTCCACATTTTCTCTTTCTGCATTAAGAGTGGCGATTGTTTCTCCTAGTTCCTCGATATTTCTCTCTACATTTGCTCTTTCCGCATTAAGAGAGGCGATTGCTAGTCCACCATTTATGGTGGCCAACACATTTTCTAATATCTCCTCATCTCTTAGGGTCATTTCTGAAGGCCCCTGAGCTGCAGAGCTGGGCCCTGCTCTATTACGGGGCATAGTGCCATCTGAAGGCCCCTGAGCTGGGCCCTCCTTGACTGTTATGGGCCATAGTGCCATCTGAAGGCCCCTGAGGTGTCGATACCACATAAGCTACTTGTTTGGCTTTTGCCAGCTGCGGATCTCGATTATATATATATATATATATATATATATATATATATATATATATATATATATATATATATATATGTATATATATATATATATATGTATATGTATATATATATATGTATATATATATGGATATATGTATATGTATATGTATATGTATATATATATATATATATATATATATATATATATATATATATATATATATATATATACACACACGCACGCACGCACGCACGCACGCACGCACGCACGCACGCGCGCGCGTGTGTGTGTGTGTGTGTGTGTGTGTGTGTGTAGTTACATTGAAGCACCACATTGTAGCCTCTGCTCCTCTGCTCTCTGTCTCTCTGTCTCTCTGTCTCTCTGTCTCTCTGTCTCTCTCTCTTCTTTCCCCCGACACGGTCGAGGCAGAAGGCTGCCGCCCTAGAGCCTAGGGTCTGCCTGACGTTTCTTCCAGTTAAGAGGGAGTTTTTCGTTGCCACTGTCGCAAAAATTGCTTGTTCAGGGTGGGATTGTCGGGTCTCTTCTCTACATGTAAAGTGTCTTGAGACAACTTGTTGTGATTTGACACTTTAATAAAATTGAATTGAATTGAATTGCTACACTGCAGCATGTCAGTGGTATCCACACCACCCTGATACTATAGTCCAATTAGACCTGAGGCCGATTCTAAAAACACCTTCTAAATCCAGACCTAAGTGTTCTGACAAACTTCAAATCAAATGTTTTTAAATAATAATGTTTCTATACTGTATATAGCAAAAAAAAGTGTGTTCCCGGCTTGAATATAACGTATATAATAATAACGTATCTGTGTTCCAGGTCTAAATGGGCTAGACATGACCTTGAAAGACCCAGCAAACTACCATCACATCACAACATGACTCCCTAATAGCCCTACACCTCCATCCAACCATTGTGCAATATTACTGTAGGTTTGACTTGACTCTTTTACTACATTCTAATAGTGATCATAGCAAATATTACAATGCAATCATTTATCAGATATAAAGCTTATTGTCTCCGCCAGGAGACTATGTTTTCACTTTCCGTCCCCCCCCCCTCGGCCAAGCTAACATTGGTCAAGCCTCACGTGACACGTGACAATACGTTGAAAGAGTGTGCTCTGATTGGCTATAGTGAGACGCATGACGTATAGCGGCCTATAAATAGATGTGTCACTTTGAAAGAGTCTTAACCTCTTTCAAAGTGAGGTAAGACAGGAGTAATCACAAAATGGCTGAGAAATGGCGGAGTAACACTTAAGACAGGATTAATCAAGTAACACTTAAGACAGGATTAATCAGGAACAGTACTGGCGGAGACCTGTGCTCCGAGGAGCACATTTTCTAGTTACGGGGCCAGAGCTCTGCTCTGGACACGTATTGTTATTCGCATTATTCTGTCACTTCTTCTTCTGCCACTTTTCGCAGTTCTGGCTGAACCGTGCAGTCGCTTTTTACGAAACTCGGCCATATGGTAGATGGTCATGAAAAACGATCAAGAAATAATTCTCACACTCATTCGTCAAAAGGTGGCGCTATAGCACTCAATTGAAAAATGCCAACTTTGAACAGGTACAACTCATGCCCTGTTTGACCTACAGCCATGAAACTTGAATACACATATGCGTCTCCTCATGCTGAACAACTTTCACACTCTGACTTTTGACCTCTGACCTTTAGATCTCCCACCATTTTGAATTATATGAAAAACAGTCATTGGCTCCTAACTTCTGCATTTTTTCACTTATGGAAAATCCGTTGGAAATGTTTGTAGAAAGTGGTCCAAAGTTCAAGTGTGAAACGTTTCGTGCAGATTGCTCAAAAATCCCAGGAGGAGATAGATTTTAACTATTACAGTTTTATGAAAATTATTCATCTGTGCCTAAAACATACATGCAGACTCACATTTCTTTGAAACTTTGCAGAAATGTAGAGGGTCATTCCAAATATCACTGAAACCAATCTTACTCCAATTGGCCAAAAGGGGGCGCTATAGCATATTTTTTAAAAGGCAGACTTTAAACAGGCATAAGTCATGCCTCGTTTGGCCGAAAGTCGTGAAACTTGCTTACACATGTGCCTTGACTCATGAGGAACACACGTATCGATTTGACCATTAAGCTCCGCCCTTAGATTTTCCGCAATTTTGAGCAGTTTGAAAAATACTTGTTTTTGCCAGTTCTGGCTTAACCGTGCATACGCTTTTTACGAAACTCAGCCATATGGTAGATGCTCATGAAAAACTACCAAGAAATAATTCTCACGCTCATTCGTCAAAGGGTGGCGCTATAGCACTCAATTGAAAGTGCCAACTTTGAACAGGTACAACTCATGCCCTGTTTGACCTACAACCATGAAACTTCGATACACACATGCGTCTCTTCATGCCCGACAACTTTCGTGGTCTGACTTTTGACCTCTGACCTTTAGATCGCCCACCATTTTGAATTATATGAAAAACAGTCATTGGCTCCTAACTTCTGCATTTTTTCACTTATGGAAAATCCGTTGGAAATTTTTGTAGGCAGTGGTCCAAAGTTCATGTGTAAAATGTTTCGTGCAGATTGCTCAAAAATCCCAGGAGGAGATAGATTTTAACTATTACAGTTTTATGAAAATTATTCATCTGTGCCTAAAACATTCATGCAGACTCACATTTCTTTGAAACTTGGCAGAAATGTACAGGGTCATTCCAAATATCACTGAAACCAATCTCACTCCAATTGGCCAAAAGGGGGCGCTATAGCATTTTTTTGAAAAGGCATACTTTAAACAGGCATAAGTCATGCCTCGTTTGGCCGAAAGTCGTGAAACTTGCTTACACATGTGCCTTGACTCATGAGGAACACACGTATCGATTTGACCATTAAGCTCCGCCCTTAGATTTTCCGCAATTTTGAGCAGTTTGAAAAATACTTGTTTTTGCCAGTTCTGGCTTAACCGTGCATACGCTTTTTACGAAACTCGGCCATATGGTAGATGCTCATGAAAAACTACCAAGAAATAATTCTCACACTCATTCGTCAAAGGGTGGCGCTATAGCACTCAATTGAAAGTGCCAACTTTGAACAGGTACAACTCATGCCCTGTTTGACCTACAACCATGAAACTTCGATACACACATGCGTCTCTTCATGCCCGACAACTTTCGTGGTCTGACTTTTGACCTCTGACCTTTAGATCGCCCACCATTTTGAATTATATGAAAAACAGTCATTGGCTCCTAACTTCTGCATTTTTTCACTTATGGAAAATCCGTTGGAAATTTTTGTAGGCAGTGGTCCAAAGTTCATGTGTAAAATGTTTCGTGCAGATTGCTCAAAAATCCCAGGAGGAGATAGATTTTAACTATTACAGTTTTATGAAAATTATTCATCTGTGCCTAAAACATTCATGCAGACTCACATTTCTTTGAAACTTGGCAGAAATGTACAGGGTCATTCCAAATATCACTGAAACCAATCTCACTCCAATTGGCCAAAAGGGGGCGCTATAGCATTTTTTTGAAAAGGCATACTTTAAACAGGCATAAGTCATGCCTCGTTTGGCCGAAAGTCGTGAAACTTGCTTACACATGTGCCTTGACTCATGAGGAACACATCTATCGCTTTGACCAGTAAGCTCCGCCCTTAGATTGTCCGCAATTTTGAGCAGTTTGAAAAACACTTAAACCCAGGATTTTTCAGCTATTTGCGTGAAACTGTATCATCTGTGTGATCTCCTTTTTCACAGTTACTTATCTGTTGGGCCAATGGCGTCTCCCTTAAATGAAGGCCTCACAATCTCAGGGTCGCCAGTTCAAGCCTCACTTGATGCAGACTTAATTTAAGTTGAATTGCAAACAACATGACTGTATCATTGAATACATGTGCAACTGTTAAAGGTAATGATGAAATGCTTCTTGGAGAGAGTATGTTTTTTTAATGTATGACAAACTTCATTGTGAAAATAACCGATCTACAATCTCAAAACTTTTCAGATGGCAACATGTTTCTGAGCTTGTAGATCGGCTGCTTTCACTGGTTCACTTTTATCTTCAACAGATGACCTCAGCCTGGACAAAGCTATAGCCCTATAGGTAGTGTCTCAGCCTGTGAATCCAAAGGTCGAGAGTTTGATTCCTGTCAATGGCAATAGGTTGAGATGTTAATGGGTGAGGTTTTTCACCTAGGATTGCCCCCCTGCGTCCTATATATGACAACCTCAGCTGGGTTGGGCTGAAAAGAATATTCGCCTGTTGGAATCATTTGCTTTGTCTCAATTTCAATCTATTCCCTTTCCATGTCTTATTGTGCTATTATTACGGGGCCAGAGCTCAGCTCTGGACCTGTTTTGTTATTGGCAGTATTCTGTCACTTCTTCTGCCACTTTTCGCAGTTCTGGCTGAACCGTGCAGTCGCTTTTTACGAAACTCGGCCATATGGTAGATGGTCATGAAAAACGATCAAGAAATAATTCTCACAATCTTTCGTCCAAAGGTGGCGCTATAGCACTCAATTGAAAATGGCAACTTTGAACAGGTACAACTCATGCCCTGTTTGACCTAGAGCCATGAAACTTGAATACACATATGCGTCTCCTCATGCTGAACAACTTTCACCCTCTGACTTTTGACCTCTGACCTTTAGATCTCCCACCATTTTGAATTATATGAAAAACAGTCATTGGCTCCTAACTTCTGCATTTTTTCACTTATGGAAAATCCGTTGGAAATTTTTGTATGCAGAGGTCCAAAGTTCAAGTGTTAAACGTTTCGTGCAGATTGCTCAAAAATCCCAGGAGGAGATAGATTTTAACTATTACAGTTTTATGAAAATTATTCATCTGTGCCTAAAACATACATGCAGACTCACATTTCTTTGAAACTTTGCAGAAATGTACAGGGTCATTCCAAATATCACTGAAACCAATCTTACTCCAATTGGCCAAAAGGGGGCGCTATAGCAATTTTTTGAAAAGGCAGACTTTAAACAGGCATAAGTCATGCCTCGTTTGGCCGAAAGTCGTGAAACTTGCTTACACATGTGCCTTGACTCATGAGGAACACATCTATCGCTTTGACCAGTAAGTGCCGCCCTTAGATTGTCCGCAATTTTGAACAGTTTGAAAAACACTTAAACACTTAAACTTAAAAATGTTCAGCTATTTGCGTGAAACTGTATCATCTGTGTGATCTCCTTTTTCACAGTTACTTGTCTGTTGGGCCAATGGTGTCTCCCTTAAATGAATGCCTCACAATCTCAAGGTTGCCAGTTCAAGCCTCACTTGATGCAGACTTAATTTAAGTTGAATTGCAAACAACATGACTGTATCAATGAATACATATGCAAATGGTAAAGATAACCTGAAATGCTTATTTGAGAGTACGTTTTTTCAACGTATGACATACTTCATTCTGAAAATAGCTGATCTACAATCTCACAACTTTTCATGGTTTGTGAGCTTGTAGATCGGCTACTTTCACTAGTTTTGGTTCTGAGGAGATGTACAATTTCTTCATTGGTAAATGGTTTGTGAACGAGTGATCTTAGTGTTAGTGAAACAGGGGCTTGGTTCATAAAAGAAGGCAAGAGTTTATGATCTTCAACAGACAATATCAGCCTGGACAAAGCTATAGCACTATAGGTAGTGTTGCAGCCTATTAGTCTGAAGGTTGAGAGTTCGAATCCTGTTAATGGCAGTAGGTTGAGATGTCCAATCAAACCATTATGTTTCCATCTCTCTCTCTCATCAATCTATTGTTTCCATGTCACTCTCTCTCTCTTCAATCTATTCCGTTTCCATGTCTCTCTCTCTCTCTCTATTCACTGGCCCCGTATTATCGCTGCTTGCAGCTATATTACGAATTGTTTTTCGCTCCCTTTCAATTCAAGGCTAATCTTAGTTCTGGCTTAACCGTGCTGTCGCTTTTTACGAAACTCGGCCATATGGTAGATGCTCATGAAAAACTACCAAGAAATAATTCTCACACTCATTCGTCAAAGGGTGGCGCTATAGCACTCAATTGAAAGTGCCAATTTTGAACAGGTACAACTCATGCCCTGTTTGACCTACAACCATGAAACTTCGATACACACATGCGTCTCTTCATGCCCGACAACTTTCGTGGTCTGACTTTTGACCTCTGACCTTTAGATCGCCCACCATTTTGAATTATATGAAAAACAGCCATTGGCTCATAACTTCTGCATTTTTTCACTTATGGAAAATCCGTTGGAAATTTTTGTAGGCAGTGGTCCAAAGTTCAAGTGTTAAACGTTTCGTGCAGATTGCTCAAAAATCCCAGGAGGAGATAGATTTTAACTATTACAGTTTTATGAAAATGATTCATCTGTGCCTAAAACATACATGCAGACTCACATTTCTTTGAAACTTTGCAGAAATGTACAGGGTCATTCCAAATATCACTGAAACCAATCTCACTCCAATTGGCCAAAAGGGGGCGCTATAGCAATTTTTTGAAAAGGCAGACTTTAAACAGGCATAAGTCATGTCTCGTTTGGCCGAAAGTCGTGAAACTTGCTTACACTTGTGCCTTGACTCATGAGGAACACATCTATCGCTTTGACCAGTAAGCTCCGCCCTTAGATTGTCCGCAATTTTGAGCAGTTTGAAAAACACTTAAACCCAGGATTTTTCAGCTATTCGCGTGAAACTGTATCATCTGTGTGATCTCCTTTTTCACAGTTACTTGTCTGTTGGGCCAATGGCGTCTCCCTTAAATGAATGCCTCACAATCTCAAGGTCGCCAGTTCAAGCCTCGCTTGATGCAGACTTAATTTAAGTTGAATTGCAAACAACATGACTGTATCAATGAATACATGTGCAAATGGTAAAGATAACCTGAAATGCTTATTTGAGAGTACGTTTTTTCAACGTATGACATACTTCATTCTGAAAATAGCTGATCTACAATCTCACAACTTTTCATGGTTTTGGTTCTGAGGAGATGTACAATTTCTTCATTGGTAAATGGTTTGTGAACGAGTGATCTTAGTGTTAGTGAAACAGGGGCTTGGTTCATGAAAGAAGGCAAGAGTTTATGATCTTCAACAGACAATATAAGCCTGGACAAAGCTATAGCACTATAGGTAGTGTTGCAGCCTATTAGTCTGAAGGTTGAGAGTTCGAATCCTGTTAATGGCAGTAGGTTGAGATGTCCAATCAAACCATTATGTTTCCATCTCTCTCTCTCATCAATCTATTGTTTCCATGTCACTCTCTCTCTCTTCAATCTATTCCGTTTCCATGTCTCTCCCTCTCTCTATTCACTGGCCCCGTATTATCGCTGCTTGCAGCTATATTTATTATTATTATTACGGGGCCAGAGCTCAGCTCTGGACCTGTATTGTTATTGGCAGTATTCTGTCACTTCTGCCACTTTTCGCAGTTCTGGCTGAACCGTGCAGTCGCTTTTTACGAAACTCGGCCATAAGGTAGATGGTCATGAAAAACGATCAAGAAATAATTCTCACAATCTTTCGTCCAAAGGTGGCGCTATAGCACTCAATTGAAAATGGCAACTTTGAACAGGTACAACTCATGCCCTGTTTGACCTAGAGCCATGAAACTTGGATACACATATGCGTCTCCTCATGCTTCAAGTGTTCAAGTTCAAGTGTGAAACGTTTCGTGCAGATTGCTCAAAAATCCCAGGAGGAGATAGATTTTAACTATTACAGTTTTATGAAAATTATTCATCTGTGCCTAAAACATTCATGCAGACTCACATTTCTTTGAAACTTGGCAGAAATGTACAGGGTCATTCCAAATATCACTGAAACCAATCTCACTCCAATTGGCCAAAAGGGGGCGCTATAGCATTTTTTTGAAAAGGCATACTTTAAACAGGCATAAGTCATGCCTCGTTTGGCCGAAAGTCGTGAAACTTGCTTACACATGTGCCTTGACTCATGAGGAACACACGTATCGATTTGACCATTAAGCTCCGCCCTTAGATTTTCCGCAATTTTGAGCAGTTTGAAAAATACTTGTTTTTGCCAGTTCTGGCTTAACCGTGCATACGCTTTTTACGAAACTCGGCCATATGGTAGATGCTCATGAAAAACTACCAAGAAATAATTCTCACACTCATTCGTCAAAGGGTGGCGCTATAGCACTCAATTGAAAGTGCCAACTTTGAACAGGTACAACTCATGCCCTGTTTGACCTACAACCATGAAACTTCGATACACACATGCGTCTCTTCATGCCCGACAACTTTCGTGGTCTGACTTTTGACCTCTGACCTTTAGATCGCCCACCATTTTGAATTATATGAAAAACAGTCATTGGCTCCTAACTTCTGCATTTTTTCACTTATGGAAAATCCGTTGGAAATTTTTGTAGGCAGTGGTCCAAAGTTCATGTGTAAAATGTTTCGTGCAGATTGCTCAAAAATCCCAGGAGGAGATAGATTTTAACTATTACAGTTTTATGAAAATTATTCATCTGTGCCTAAAACATTCATGCAGACTCACATTTCTTTGAAACTTGGCAGAAATGTACAGGGTCATTCCAAATATCACTGAAACCAATCTCACTCCAATTGGCCAAAAGGGGGCGCTATAGCATTTTTTTGAAAAGGCATACTTTAAACAGGCATAAGTCATGCCTCGTTTGGCCGAAAGTCGTGAAACTTGCTTACACATGTGCCTTGACTCATGAGGAACACATCTATCGCTTTGACCAGTAAGCTCCGCCCTTAGATTGTCCGCAATTTTGAGCAGTTTGAAAAACACTTAAACCCAGGATTTTTCAGCTATTTGCGTGAAACTGTATCATCTGTGTGATCTCCTTTTTCACAGTTACTTATCTGTTGGGCCAATGGCGTCTCCCTTAAATGAAGGCCTCACAATCTCAGGGTCGCCAGTTCAAGCCTCACTTGATGCAGACTTAATTTAAGTTGAATTGCAAACAACATGACTGTATCATTGAATACATGTGCAACTGTTAAAGGTAATGATGAAATGCTTCTTGGAGAGAGTATGTTTTTTTAATGTATGACAAACTTCATTGTGAAAATAACCGATCTACAATCTCAAAACTTTTCAGATGGCAACATGTTTCTGAGCTTGTAGATCGGCTGCTTTCACTGGTTCACTTTTATCTTCAACAGATGACCTCAGCCTGGACAAAGCTATAGCCCTATAGGTAGTGTCTCAGCCTGTGAATCCAAAGGTCGAGAGTTTGATTCCTGTCAATGGCAATAGGTTGAGATGTTAATGGGTGAGGTTTTTCACCTAGGATTGCCCCCCTGCGTCCTATATATGACAACCTCAGCTGGGTTGGGCTGAAAAGAATATTCGCCTGTTGGAATCATTTGCTTTGTCTCAATTTCAATCTATTCCCTTTCCATGTCTTATTGTGCTATTATTACGGGGCCAGAGCTCAGCTCTGGACCTGTTTTGTTATTGGCAGTATTCTGTCACTTCTTCTGCCACTTTTCGCAGTTCTGGCTGAACCGTGCAGTCGCTTTTTACGAAACTCGGCCATATGGTAGATGGTCATGAAAAACGATCAAGAAATAATTCTCACAATCTTTCGTCCAAAGGTGGCGCTATAGCACTCAATTGAAAATGGCAACTTTGAACAGGTACAACTCATGCCCTGTTTGACCTAGAGCCATGAAACTTGAATACACATATGCGTCTCCTCATGCTGAACAACTTTCACCCTCTGACTTTTGACCTCTGACCTTTAGATCTCCCACCATTTTGAATTATATGAAAAACAGTCATTGGCTCCTAACTTCTGCATTTTTTCACTTATGGAAAATCCGTTGGAAATTTTTGTATGCAGAGGTCCAAAGTTCAAGTGTTAAACGTTTCGTGCAGATTGCTCAAAAATCCCAGGAGGAGATAGATTTTAACTATTACAGTTTTATGAAAATTATTCATCTGTGCCTAAAACATACATGCAGACTCACATTTCTTTGAAACTTTGCAGAAATGTACAGGGTCATTCCAAATATCACTGAAACCAATCTTACTCCAATTGGCCAAAAGGGGGCGCTATAGCAATTTTTTGAAAAGGCAGACTTTAAACAGGCATAAGTCATGCCTCGTTTGGCCGAAAGTCGTGAAACTTGCTTACACATGTGCCTTGACTCATGAGGAACACATCTATCGCTTTGACCAGTAAGTGCCGCCCTTAGATTGTCCGCAATTTTGAACAGTTTGAAAAACACTTAAACACTTAAACTTAAAAATGTTCAGCTATTTGCGTGAAACTGTATCATCTGTGTGATCTCCTTTTTCACAGTTACTTGTCTGTTGGGCCAATGGTGTCTCCCTTAAATGAATGCCTCACAATCTCAAGGTTGCCAGTTCAAGCCTCACTTGATGCAGACTTAATTTAAGTTGAATTGCAAACAACATGACTGTATCAATGAATACATATGCAAATGGTAAAGATAACCTGAAATGCTTATTTGAGAGTACGTTTTTTCAACGTATGACATACTTCATTCTGAAAATAGCTGATCTACAATCTCACAACTTTTCATGGTTTGTGAGCTTGTAGATCGGCTACTTTCACTAGTTTTGGTTCTGAGGAGATGTACAATTTCTTCATTGGTAAATGGTTTGTGAACGAGTGATCTTAGTGTTAGTGAAACAGGGGCTTGGTTCATAAAAGAAGGCAAGAGTTTATGATCTTCAACAGACAATATCAGCCTGGACAAAGCTATAGCACTATAGGTAGTGTTGCAGCCTATTAGTCTGAAGGTTGAGAGTTCGAATCCTGTTAATGGCAGTAGGTTGAGATGTCCAATCAAACCATTATGTTTCCATCTCTCTCTCTCATCAATCTATTGTTTCCATGTCACTCTCTCTCTCTTCAATCTATTCCGTTTCCATGTCTCTCTCTCTCTCTCTATTCACTGGCCCCGTATTATCGCTGCTTGCAGCTATATTACGAATTGTTTTTCGCTCCCTTTCAATTCAAGGCTAATCTTAGTTCTGGCTTAACCGTGCTGTCGCTTTTTACGAAACTCGGCCATATGGTAGATGCTCATGAAAAACTACCAAGAAATAATTCTCACACTCATTCGTCAAAGGGTGGCGCTATAGCACTCAATTGAAAGTGCCAATTTTGAACAGGTACAACTCATGCCCTGTTTGACCTACAACCATGAAACTTCGATACACACATGCGTCTCTTCATGCCCGACAACTTTCGTGGTCTGACTTTTGACCTCTGACCTTTAGATCGCCCACCATTTTGAATTATATGAAAAACAGCCATTGGCTCATAACTTCTGCATTTTTTCACTTATGGAAAATCCGTTGGAAATTTTTGTAGGCAGTGGTCCAAAGTTCAAGTGTTAAACGTTTCGTGCAGATTGCTCAAAAATCCCAGGAGGAGATAGATTTTAACTATTACAGTTTTATGAAAATGATTCATCTGTGCCTAAAACATACATGCAGACTCACATTTCTTTGAAACTTTGCAGAAATGTACAGGGTCATTCCAAATATCACTGAAACCAATCTCACTCCAATTGGCCAAAAGGGGGCGCTATAGCAATTTTTTGAAAAGGCAGACTTTAAACAGGCATAAGTCATGTCTCGTTTGGCCGAAAGTCGTGAAACTTGCTTACACTTGTGCCTTGACTCATGAGGAACACATCTATCGCTTTGACCAGTAAGCTCCGCCCTTAGATTGTCCGCAATTTTGAGCAGTTTGAAAAACACTTAAACCCAGGATTTTTCAGCTATTCGCGTGAAACTGTATCATCTGTGTGATCTCCTTTTTCACAGTTACTTGTCTGTTGGGCCAATGGCGTCTCCCTTAAATGAATGCCTCACAATCTCAAGGTCGCCAGTTCAAGCCTCGCTTGATGCAGACTTAATTTAAGTTGAATTGCAAACAACATGACTGTATCAATGAATACATGTGCAAATGGTAAAGATAACCTGAAATGCTTATTTGAGAGTACGTTTTTTCAACGTATGACATACTTCATTCTGAAAATAGCTGATCTACAATCTCACAACTTTTCATGGTTTTGGTTCTGAGGAGATGTACAATTTCTTCATTGGTAAATGGTTTGTGAACGAGTGATCTTAGTGTTAGTGAAACAGGGGCTTGGTTCATGAAAGAAGGCAAGAGTTTATGATCTTCAACAGACAATATAAGCCTGGACAAAGCTATAGCACTATAGGTAGTGTTGCAGCCTATTAGTCTGAAGGTTGAGAGTTCGAATCCTGTTAATGGCAGTAGGTTGAGATGTCCAATCAAACCATTATGTTTCCATCTCTCTCTCTCATCAATCTATTGTTTCCATGTCACTCTCTCTCTCTTCAATCTATTCCGTTTCCATGTCTCTCCCTCTCTCTATTCACTGGCCCCGTATTATCGCTGCTTGCAGCTATATTTCTATTTGTATTCTACACAACAGTGGTAACAACACAGGACACCAAGGCCAGTCAGAGGAGAGATGATCAAACCACAGGAAGCACATCCAACCACACTCAGGCTGTGTTCACATGAACCGCCTTTTATGAAGAAAAAAACTCTGTTCTTTTTCTATAGAAAATGAAAAAAGAAGAAAAAGAAGAAGAAGAGGGGGTTACATTTTTTAAGATTATTATCATTATTATTATAATTATTTTTTGTAATTTTCTTGAAACTTTCTAACAACACAAATCTTATGGGGGTCCTTGCCACTAATCACATTTAAAAACAAATCTTAAAAGTACCCGGGTAAATCCTGCTTATATAAAATAGTCTTTGAATGTGTATATGAATGGTGTATTGTTATGAATATTAATATAATACAGAGGAGCTTTGTTCACAACCTGCACAGGTCCTTGCTTTGTTGACAAACTGTACACCTAGTTACTTAGCTAACTATTGATGTAACTATAGATTGTACAGGGAAGTCATGCTGTTACTAGCAGGTCTGGCACTTCTGGCAGATGCCAGAACGGCCAGTTAGTCTGGGGCCGTGGCCAAGCCAAGCAAAAAATATATTTTTTTAAGTAAAGGTTGATGCGGAGAAAGTACGAGCTAAAAAACGAAACTGTCTGGAGGCTGATGCGGGGAAATGTTTAAAAATAACAAAGATGTTTGCCCAGCAGCAGTCTGCTGAAAAGAGTGTTAATGTCGGTCCATAGTGCATGCTGCTGTCAGTGCTAGCAGTCAGTGCTTGCACATGTGAGCGAAGTTTTTCCACATTAAAATGAATCAAAACCGTCTGAGGAGCACAGCATCACAGGAACACCTTGAGAGTCGAGGCCTTTATGCTGATGGCAATTGAAAAAGAGACTCTTGTGTCTAAGTCTTTGGACAATGACTGCATCATCGACCGAAAGCGCACTGATGCGACAGCTGCTCATTCAATAAGGTAGAACATAGCCTACAGTACGTGTTTATTAATCTATTCTATTCTACTGTGCGTTGGTCAATTAATTGGGCAGCTGCTGCTGTGTGTCTTTACGCAGTGCAATGTTGGTGTGTGTGTTACAGTTCTTGTGTTTTTGGCCGCAGTGCCCTTCTCTTTGTCTCAGGGTGAATTTGGTTGTAATAGACTAAAGAGTTTAACTATTTGGTGTGGCCTTATTTGATGATGCTGCAGCTTGATGTGAGATATGGTGCCTGAAGCGGCGTGCGAAGCGCGCGTGCTGGGTTTCGGCGGCCGCGCGCGAAGGTGAAGATCACAAATGCCAGGGCCGATTTTCTGTGCCAGTCCGTGCCTGGTTACTAGACTCTGGGCGCTATTCCATGGTGAATTCGATTAAACCGCTAATTACTGATTTAGGACCAGGCAAGAGGTGTTCCCCCGCAAATATTGGTATTCTCTGGTACCCCCCTCACCCGCCAAACACCTGAGCTACCCCTTACATTATGCATAGGTGTGGTTTGGGCGTTACATTGATAAAACCAATCAGATGAATTTCCCCACGGGGACCAATAAATCTAATCTAATCTAATCACCGTGCCAGATTGACCATTGCCTTTAAGAGAAGACTGCGCTAGCCGTCATCCCCGATCCAATATGTGCTCTAGCCTATCTCCCTGTCTGCACTGTTGCCTGGTCTGATTATTATAAGCCACATTGGGCTGGCTTTCCTTCATTTTTTTAAATGTTATCCAAATACATTTTTATATTAATTTGTAGCCTATTGTGTTCACAATAAGCAACTTGTTGTCATATTAGTCAGATACGGAATAGTATATGAAAGCCATTTAAAATATTTATACTATTGGTACACACCGGCTGCTCCCAAATAATTAATTACATCATGTTGCAACAACGCTCCTACAGGCAGCCATGGACCTCCCGATGGTCGACCACAGGGCTGGGCGGTGGTACACAGACATACAGTAGCATATGGCTCTAATAAATTGGCCAGTTTTAGGAAAGGTCAATATGTACTCACGTTGGCTGTTATTGTTCTATTTCCACCATTCTAATGGATTCCAGGGGTGTGTAAAGTAGCTCCATAGTTTCCTCTGAAGTGACACAGTTAAAGTTAACTTACATCCATATTGTCCCGTTATCTTTCATCATCCACCTTTGTTCAGTAATCCCGAACAGAGCTACACTTTAAGTTTACATCAATCATAGCCTCTCAAACCCAGATACATTGCTGCGATGCGTATGTGCGTCACCTACCTACCCAAAATAACAGACATACAAGATATCAACACGCTGCGTCATGTCGTGTCGACAGCTTACAGATCTGTTATTTTGGGTAGCATAAACAATGAGGCGCGATCGAGCAGCGCATGAATGAAACACTAAACCAAAAACATTACATTACGTGGTCAACAACATACTGTACTAGACAACGTAACTTGCTTGGAGCTTTTAATGCAGTGGTTCTCAACCTGTGGGTCGAGACCACAATTTAAACCATAACATGACATATAGAATGGATCTTCAGACTATTGAGATTTAAAAGCATTCTTCATGTCTTTTTCACCTCAAAGTAAATGTTGGATTATTTCTTCAAATGAGAGCACAGGCAGCGGGGCAGTAGAAGGTAACATTGGATGTGATTTCTCCATCGCAACTCTTTCCCATCAAACAAAGTAATCCAAACTGTTTTGTACTGCTTATTTTGCTTGCTAAAAGCATGATTTTATTAAGACATGACAGCAATATGAAAAAAACGAAAATATCTGAATTAAAAATATATTTTGTATAATAACCGAATATCATTCTTAAAATGGTTATGGGGCAGTGTATATATTTATATAGCCCTATTTGCTCCAAGCTGTTTTTTAAATAAAATATTGTTGGAATAGGGTGCAATGACTCCTGTTCTTAACAAATTACCAAGATTTAATGAGAAAAAAGGCTGCATTCAGCAATTAAGCTTCTTTAGAAAAATGACTGACGGGCTGGGCTGGGCCTAATTTGTCAATTATTAGCCGAGCCGGGCTGAAATATTTAGGGGATATGAAAGCTCTAGTTAGTAGTTTGAAGTGCTCATGTGGCCTTATAGTTGCTTCTTTTTGTTTTCATAGACCTGCGGTTGCTTATTTCTCGCCAAGGCTGGCAACACGGCTCATGGTCCAACGCACAAAGCCATTGCAGTGTGTGCATTTGGCGGGTGGTTTTAGAAACCGGCGGGTGGTTTTAGAATCCACTATCCCCCACCCCCCAAAGCCGTACCCATGTGTGTCTGCAGAATGGCAACTTGGGGGATATAGCAACAACACGCCCACGGGCACACCTCCACGTGCAAATTACGGAGTCGGCATAATGGGGGACGGGTAGAGCAAGTGCTAGAATAACATATTGGGGCAGCGCAGCTCCAATATCCATATTTAACAGGTTTAGGGTAGGGTTTAGGGGTTTAGCGGGCTGCATAATAGGGGCCTCTGTCTTATTAGAATAGAGAAGGAAGTAAGTAGACATTCAAGTTTACTGGAAATGAACATACTGTATATACTGTACCGTCTTGCCTCATTTGGTGAATGCACTGTGGTTAACACTTTGTGAAGACAACGGTGCTCTCAAGTAAAGCACAAGCCTTTCACACATACGTCATGTCAACATGTTTAGAACAGATAGCTAAGTTTCCAACCACAAATGTAGTCTTGACTTTGCTGGTGTATTTAGATGCCTGACGCACAATGGTATCACATTTGAATAATATTGCCTCGTAGAATTGCAATTTATTTAGCTATTGAATTAGCATTTTTAGCATTTTTTACATTGTATGGAAATTATTAACTTGTATCTGTTGGTCCGCCCTAATACTAGGGCGGTTAGAGCACATACCTTTCATGTGGATGGTTGAGGGTTGGAAATGGGTTCAGATCTGAGCCAAGTCTCCTGATGAGGCGCGTCTGAAGGCTGTCCTGGACCGGAGTCTCCGGACGTAAAAACACATACATTCAGTTGTATCTGCTGTTTTGTATTATGAATTAAAAAAAAAAAAACAATTGAAAATAAAATTAAAAAAATGACTCCAGGATGTCATTCTATAACTTTATGTGGCTGACTTGATTTAGGCAGAGATTTTTTCTTAAGACTCAGTTGCAGTTTTCTGTGTCTGTCTGTCTGTCTGTCTGGAGCTAATCTTAGTCATAAAATGATCATACTGTTACCAGTATCATATTATTTTATATTCACCCGCATTCATAATCTCCACCAGGCCAAAGGCCATGGATGGAGATGATTTTGTCGTCCCCCGCCCCCCCATTGTGTGTGTGTGTGTGTGTGTGTGTGTGTGTGTGTGTGTGTGTGTGTGTGTGTGTGTGTGTGTGTGTGTGTGTGTGTGTCTGTGTGTCTGTGTGTTTGCACGCGCCTGTGTGTGCCTGTATGCCCGCGTGTACATGTGTGTGATTGCACACATTTTGTGTAGATGTAATGTAATGTAATGTAATGTGTGTGCATACTGTACATTAGCAGGGATGTACGTGTGTGTTCATACACACATGTACATACATACTCACATAGTGTGAACACTAACCACATGCTGCTTGTGACGTCTGACGTGTGACAATGACTTGGCTGTTTGGTCAAAGTGTTCTGGTTATTCAGCCTCAGGGCCGGCGCATCCATACAGGCGACCTAGGCGACCGCCTAGAGCGGCAATTTGGAGAGGCGGCAAAAAGTGTTGGGAAAAAAAATGAATACAGGTAAAACCAGTCAGTAGGCCTACCAAATAAAGCACCATCAGAGCTGCAGTTTTGAGGAAAGAAGGTGAGAAATGCGTGCTATCTTTTGTTATGTACTGTATGTTGATATTTTATCAAGGAAAAAACAAAAGGACAAAAAAATGTCCGTGCGCGACATCGTGCTTCGCGCAAGGGGGGGCAGACCGGGGTAGCTTGCCTAGAGTGGCAATTGGGTCTGCACCTGCCCTGTTCAGCCTGCTGTTGTTGATAAGACCTAATAAAGACAATATATCTTAATTATAATAATGTGTAATGATCAGTTAATGTAGGAAAAGAAAAAGGCAACCATACACACAGTAGGTAGAAGTGTAGAGCAGCCATGTTAGGTGATGGTGTATGTGTGTTTCAGTGTAGTGACAGCAGCAGGTGGTGTAGAGGTGTAGGTAGATGACCTGGCAGGTGGGTGTAGGGCTCTACAGTATAGTGGGTGGGGTCATGGAACCGGAAGGTGCAGCAGCTTTAGAAAGACTAGGAGTAAGTCAATGGAATGTGTCTGCAGTGTGTGGTAGGTGATGCTAGAACTCCACCTCCACACTGTGTCATGTAGCTCACTGATTCTCAACCGTCTCAATTTCGAGGACCCCCAGTTTGATACGTATCAGGCCACGGACCCCCATTTGATACTGTTATTTACCTCTGGCACCCCATTCAACACTGTAAATTCCTCGTGTTCATTTAACTCTGAGAGTGAACAAATGGAACCACTTCAACCCTATATACATTTTAGCCATTTGAAAATAGCCGATATACAAGCTCACAATGCGTCGCGATGCGATTCATTGTGAGCTTGTAGATCAGCTTTCAAAAGATTTATATACATTTGAAAACTTGTGAAATGGGACATTCTGCATAATGAGTACTTTCTACTTTTGGTATTAAAGTACATTTTGATACCAATATGTCTGTACTTTTACTCAAGTAAATGTTTAATTCCGGACTTTTACTGGCAACAGTCTACATTGCAGTATTGATACTTTTACTTAAGTAAAACATTTGAGTACTTTTTCCAGCACTGATCAGTAGTGTCATAGAGGTGATCAGTAGTGACAGTCACCATGTCAGTGGTGAACAGAACAGGGTCAGTGTGTGATGATGATGATGATGATGATGATGATGAGGATGATGATGATGATGAACACTGCTGTGTTGTGACACTTCATAGTGTTGTGTTTTCTTTGTCTTGTCTTTGTGCATCAATCAGGACATTA
The DNA here is from genome assembly GCF_963454915.1 of Gymnoscopelus microlampas. Taxonomy (NCBI): domain Eukaryota; kingdom Metazoa; phylum Chordata; class Actinopteri; order Myctophiformes; family Myctophidae; genus Gymnoscopelus; species Gymnoscopelus microlampas. The sequence continues at coordinate 56,112,072 of NC_139940.1, forward strand.
CATTGTAGTTGTGTCCAGGACTGCTTAAAGTTATCAGTGTGTTTGTGCTGTGTTGTGTTCCTAACAGCTGTGACCTCCAATAAACAGTGTAGTTGTGTGTGAAAGTAGGTTGAAGTAGATGACACACAGTGAGAGGACGTGAGGTTGTATGTGCATCCTGTTTGATCATCATCTCTCCTCTTGATAAATACACATTTGTATCCTAATAAAAATGATTTGTCATTATTTTTTACACTGGACAGTGACAGAGAGCAAACACACAGTTTGGTGGAAGGAATCCTTCTGACTTTCTGCTGGCTGCCTTGCTGCAAGTTATGTGACCTGGAGCCCCCTATTGGCCATGTCCCGTAAATACAGCCCCTTTACACTATATCACCGGCCTTGGTTTCTACCGCAAGCTTTCTATCAGATAAATGATTGCATGATATTTGTTATGATCACTATTGTGGTGACTGTGGTGTTGTGGTTGTGTGAACAGCTACACACCAAGGTGACCAGCTACCCTCTACAGGGACCAGGCTCAGGGCAGACTGTGAACAATACATGATCTAAAAATAACGATGTTTGAAAACATATATGTACAAAAAAAAAAAAACTCTCACCATAGTCAGGGAATAATATCAGAAATAATCTGTCATGGGTTCCAATAGGGGAGTTGAATTTACTAGACACTTTTACAAACATATTGGTGTAGAAATGTCTTCCCAGATTTGTGTAATATTGCCTGACTATCACCTGGTCCAGAATATGGATATCAACATAAATGTACACAGTGTCATTCATATCAACACATACAGCAATTACCATCATGGTCTTGTAGATCAACAACCTGCACCATGTGAGCTCATTTAAAAACACCTCATACTGTACATGTGTACGTATTATAAGTAAAAGTGAAAACTAAAATAAAAGAGAGCTCATTGATTATTATTGTAAATGCACATCCTAATTCATAACATTTTTGTTATGTAGTTTTGTTACTACCCAGATCTTGAAGAAGTGATGCTGCTTGCTTCATAGATACCAAATCTAAATGATCTTTAAGCCAGTTGTCTATACAGATTCATGCAATCAACTATTGTCATTCTTATGAGGTGTCTGTCTGTCTGTCTGTCTGTCTGTCTGTCTGTCTGTCTGTCTGTCTGTCTGTCTGTCTGTCTGTCTGTTTGTCTGTCTGTCTGTCTGTCTTACTTGCCAGTAGACCCGCTGTAGGACATGATGGGACATTTGTATCACAACGTTTACAACAGTTGATACATATAAACATTACTTTATGAATGTATTTCAGTGGTGATTTGACATTTAAACCATCTATCATGTTGGGTTGTCCTACACGTCTCTATATAAGGATCTGAAACAACGTTACAGTATAAATGTGTACAGCATAATGATAATGAATTTATTTATATAGCACATTTCCAGTCATAGACATAGTCACAAAGTGCTTTACAGAGCAGGATAAAAGGAACAACATGATAAAACACTGGAGATAAGCTACAACAGACGATCAGAGAATAAAACACAGTAGGCATGAAACAAAAGTGGCAGGAAACATTTAAGAAAAGGCCTTAGCATAGAGATTAGGGTTTAACACCGGGATTCCCGGGATGCAGGAATCCCGGGAATCCCGAGCTTATTTACCGCCCCGGGAACTGACTTCGGTTCCCGGGATCCCGGTGTTTTTTTTTCTTGTTAGAAATGAATACTAATTAGTAGAAAGGCCTATCTACAGTGCGGAGGAATTACTAATATAATTAGCCAAGTTACTTGCCGCGTTGCCGACCAGAGCAGGGTCCCATCGTCCCGTTGTGAACCAATATGGGACGCACTGAATGTAACAGTAATGAACAAAATAAAACACAAGTGGCCGTGATGCCCCCTGCCTGCCCTGCGCACGCTGATTTCACCGTTTCCTCTGCTGTCATTCAATACGGTAGACACCAGTTGACTAGTTGAGATTCAACATCAAGTGAAACCCTGCATAAACAGTGGGTAAGTTTGATTTCGAGCCTATATTCCAGCTTAAAATGCACGCAAGCCAAGCAATGCTTTCGATAGAGAGAGAGGAGAGACTGGAGAGCTGGAGAGAGAGAGAGAGCAAGAGAGAGCGCGAGGGAGAAAGAGAGAGAAAGCATTAGACCGATGTGTTCCGTTTTTTTTATCATCATTAATGAACCCTACCTACACTTGCATTTTAGAACCGTCAAACTACCATTTTACTAGAACTACCCAGTAGAACAAGTGAACTGCACAACAGCTGTCTGTCTCATTGATGGTCAGTGGCAGCGCATGCATGTGCACATCAAAATCACACTACAAAACCCGACATTTGATCAACAACAAAATATAGATTAATACATTTGACAACATACAGCCAACATCCCAAAATGTAGTCTTAATATCCAGCAAGTAGCCTAAAATAAATTAATAACTGCAAACAAATGACAGGGTCCCCACACATTTTTAGCAATGAATTTCCAAAACTTTTCCAAAACTTTTCCAGAATATTTAGCCCAATTTCCAGGCCTATATAACAATCATTCAGCGCAATAATGTGTCTCTTACTCCTATGTACAATGCCCAAAGATAGGCAGTGTAGCAAAATAAATAAATAAAAAACAATAAAAAGTGTTTGGGGGTGGGGCACAGCCGCGAAACCTCACTCAAATAGAGCCTGCGAGCGAAAATAGGAGGGGTGGACGACGTCGTTGCACGGTTCGTTGTCGCTTGCGGTAGGTCAGGACGGTCTCATTCAAAAACATGTATTTTAATGAGATTTCATCGCCCACTCGCGTCGCGTCACGTCGCATCGCTGGCAGTGCGGATGGGGTGTTACACAGCCTGTTCGGCGAAAAACTACTTATGTTACATATTTCGTGTAATGTTATACATGTTTATGAAAAGGTTTTGTATAAAAAAAAAATCAATAGCCATAAACAATGCATAGCCAAATATTTTTTCCAGGACCCTTGATAAATTCCAGGACCTTTGATGAAGTTTGATCAATTCCAAACCTTTTCCAGTACTGGATTATTATTTTTTTAATTTCAAAATATTTCCAGGAATTTCATGACCGTGGGGACCCTGAAATGACAAGTTTAGGCTATCAATATCCGACAAAAGTAGAGATAAGCTGTGACCTCACTGGCGCTCTGATGGACAATAAATAAATAATCCTTTTGCAAACAACATCCATGTTCTGTTCTCTTGTCAATAATGATACAAATGGAACGTTTATTTCAGCAGCTAGAATGTGATAGTTTGAAATTGTTTGAGTGCGTTTTGGGTGCACAGCGCAGCTCCTCGTTTAACTACAAGATTTATAGGCTACCATAGACTGCCATTATAACCACATTTTTTGACCCCCCCCCCCCCCCCCCCCCCTTTGAATGAAAGAGAAAACATATTTTGTCTGTAATTTCCCTTTTCTCTGCAACAAACGTCATTCAATTTTGTAAAGAATTAAGTAAATCACAAAATGTCCCACTTTTAGTTTGTAACTTTTATTTAACATGTCTCCTTTATTTAACATGTCTGTAACCTTTATTTAACATGTTAGTAACCTTTATTTAACATGTTTGTAATCTTTATTTAACATGTTTGTAACCTTTATTTAACATGGAGAATCACATTAATGTACGAGACCTCTTTGTATTTATGGGGGAGGGGCTAAAATTAGACAATTTTTTTACAAAAGTTTGCTGCACAGAAAAGGGAAATTACATTTTTCACACTGGTTAACACTCACAATGTAACTGTTTTGTTCAATCTAACATTATACAAAAAGTAATAATGCACCAAAATCAATCTGAACACTTATTATTCAGATGGGTCAGCCAGTGATACTAATAATAATCAAATTAGTGTTTAGAATCTTTTATTATAGTGTATTTTTCAAAAACGCGGTTAGTGATGTATGATCAAAACTGGCATCCTAAAGGGTAAAGTTTTTATTGTGATTAATTAAACCATGATATAAATTAAACAAGAACCCCTTCATGAAAGAAATAGGGAAATATTGATCTTTCATAATTCTATTTTAGTTTAAAATTCAAAATGCAAATATTGTAGTTAACACTCCCAATGCATATATATATATATATATATATATATATATATATATATATATATATATATATATATATATATATATATATATATATATATATATATATATAATACAGTATGAATTATATAAGCTGGATGAGAGGTTTAAAGGGCAAGACAACTTAGGGGTAGAGGTTTGGGTTGTGTGGGGGTGCAGTGACTCAGGGGTAGAGTGGCTGGTAGAGCGGCCGGACGGAAACCGTGAGGTTCCCAGTTCGATCCCAGATTCCCCCTGAGTTAGTGTGGAAGTGTCCATGAGCAAGACACTGAACCACTAATTGCTCCTGATGAGCAGGTTGCTGCCTTGTATGGTTTCCTCTGCCATCTCTGTGTGTGAATGGGTGAATGTAATGCACAATCTATGTAAAGTGCTTTGGATACAAGCGCTATATACATTCACCATTTGTGTAGTTACCTTGCCATGATGTAACTCCAAAGGTGGACAAGAAATCAAAAACAATTGCTCCATTGATTAGAAATTGAATTCAAAATATGCTCCTCATTGACTTACATTGTACAGTGAAACGTCTCTCAAAGTCACTCTTAGCACATAAACGAACACAAACAAAGTTGATTATGACAATGTAGAACATCACCAAACCCAGTACTGTTTGTTTTTTAATTAAAATGTCAACTTCCTGTTGATTTTGCTATTCTTATTCTTATTCTTGCGGACTGAATCCGCAGATCTGGATCCGGATCTTCAAATAGTAAAATCAACAGGAAGTTGACATTTTCATATACAAAATAAACGGTTTGGGGTTTCGTGATGTTCTATACTGTCTGAATCAACTTTGTTTGTGTTCGTTTACATGCTAAAAGAGTGACTTTGAGAGCTGTACAGCGTACAATGTAAGTCAATGAGGAGCATATTTTGAATTATCAATTTCTAATCAATGTAGAAATAATCTTTGATATCCTGTGTACCTTTGGAGTTACATCATGGCAAGGTAACTGCACAACCCACACCTCTACCAAAGTGGTCTTGCCCTTTAATCAGCATCTCCATCATCCTTACCTTGGTTCTCATGATGGTTGAGGCCTGGGCTATACGTACATGGATCTTTTTCTAAACGCACATTTTTGTGTGAGTTTGGGCCTTTCAGCCACACGCAAACGGTGTTTATGGCCGCTAAAACGGATATTTATGTAAACGGATAAATAAGTGAAGGTTTTCCAAAACATGCGTTTCAGTGGATCTGTGTGGACATGTAATCCGGAGATTTTGAGAAACGATGACGTCATCGCGCATTCGCACATGGTCATTATAATAATAAATAATAAATAATAATACATAAACACCGGACTGCTCATGGTCTTCATTATGATAATAAATGAAGAGAGAGAGAGAGAGCAATACTTACAGTCTATGAAACAAGGCACGCTCATTTATGGCAAAAATAATGTCATAATTAATAATAAGACAGTGGTGGGAAAAGTAGCTCATTCACTGTGTGAAGAAAACCCTCTTTCTCTGTAGTAGCGCACACGGCGCGCACACAGGTTGAATGTGGGGTCTGTCGTCCTAAAACACAATCGCCCCGGGTCAAAATCCAGCGACCATGGAACGGCCTCGGGTGGCCCGTTTAAAAGGTGCGTGGGGCGGGGAGTTTTGGGACGAGGACGACCCATGGAATGAATTGATAAAGTAAAACTCATCTGTTTGCGTAGCCCTGAAACATGACTGTCATACCATGACAGTCATGGTGCCGAGAGTCCCTGGTTTATAGTGGTGTTTAATTTTTTTACATTGCCAACTCTCACATGTACATAAACGTTCAGATTTCAAATATAAAGTGCTTTCCCCCGAGCCACGGACGTTACAAGGCGATCCGGACCGCGATAAGTATACGTATCTCCCGTATTGTTCAATTAAAAGCATTTTAATCCGATCGCCGGCCATTTTCTCCGATGCTTTCAACCATGCAACACTAATGGTTGGGAGGTGTATTGCACTCTGATACATTATTAAAAAAAAAAAAAAAAAAAGGCCGGCGATGGGATTAAAATACTTTTTATTGAACAATACGGAAGATACGGGTACTTATCATGGTCCGGATCGCCTTGTAACATCCGTGGCTCGGGGGTAAGCACTTTATATTTGAAATCTGAACGTTTATGTACATGTGAGAGTTGGCAATGTCAAAAAAATCGAACACCACTATAAACCAGGGACTAGCCACCGGTCATGTGAACCATGGCTACTGTTTGCGCTGCAGCTGCGCCCTAATAATGTTGTTTTCGTTTATGTTCGCGAATGCTATTAAAAAATGCAGCTATTGCAGTATTGGGCCTTAACATGTGATTAAAAATGGATATGTATTTATATATAAAATAAATGTAAATATAAAATCTGATATACAATTGAAACTGATCAATGCGTTTCTGCGTCTACGGGTGGACGGGGATTTTTATTTATCTTTGTCATGTGGCCAGGGATTCTTTTCAAAAACGGAGGACCAAAATATCCGTTTAGTAAAATATCCATATACGTGTAGCCTAGGCCTGAGGCTCACGTCCAACGCTGTTCCTTGGTTGTCATCATGGTTGAGGCTCAGCTGGAACTGAAGGTCAGGCTCCGCTGAACACAGACAGAAGAGGAAGAGCAGCAAAACACCAAATGTCTTCATCCTGACACGATCTGTTGATGCTGTTTATGCAGCATCTTAAATACACACCTACCTGGTAAGCTGAGATGCTTTCTTTTTTTTTTTTTGCAGACGTGCACTCCATGAGTCTTACCTCCACGGAGTCATTGGAATGTGGACAGACGTTACGCGTGGACACGTGCTGACGGAGGTGTTGTTGACCAATGTCAAACAAATTAAGCTTTAGATGACGCAGTTTTTGTGTGTGCATGTGTGAAGGAATTCAATGGCCGCCGTTGCCCTCAGTTAAACTTGATGCTCCTGCACTGTCCCAGTAGGGTTAGGACTAACCCGAACACTGTCCCAGTAGCGTTAGGACTAACCCGAACACTGTCCCAGTAGTGCTGGTATATTATAATCAGTAATATGATTGAATATATGATGAATATGATGAATCCAAAATTATTTGGAGCCGTTAACCTTTGATGACCCAAAGTCAATCATCCATTCAAGGCAGCCTATTGGTCACTCAGTGTCATGAAAATACAGTATGTCAATCATATTGTGTTTTGTGACAGGCACACATGCACGCACACACTAGCATATTGGTTTAGTTGTTAATATGCTTGGTTGCGGGCTCTCACTTGGCCTAATGGCTCACTGTGTGCTGTGTTGTTGTAGTGGTTTGATGTTCGGCCATTTATGAGTTTTTTGATTGATTGAATTCTTATTAGAAGTTTGCATAAATGAGCACATGACAGTACAGTTCAATACAAGGTCAGCCAATTTAAAACCAAAGAAAGCCTATGGCTTGTTTCCATTGGGGTCCTTTGTAATCAATTCATGGAGACATTAAATGTCAGACAGATATACGCTATTATGCAGAACATCATAAGAACTGTTTAGAAATAAGAAAAACTAAAAATATGTACAGTAGACAGTTCGAGGGAGGGAGGGGGGGGCGGCATGAAACCACAGGCTGGAGTCAAATGTGTCCCATGCCAACATGGACATTTAGTGTTAGGGGTCCCCAGAGTTTCTAAAGGGTTGGATAGTAACTCTGGGGACCCATATGGGGTCCTCAGCAGGCGCGCGGGGAGTACTTAATAGCCAGGGGGGCTGAGCGTCGGGGGAATCCGCTTGACGCATGCACGCGCGCGCAACGCGCGTGCATGCGTCCCGTCCGCGCGCGCGATTTTTTTGCGGGTTCGGGTTGAAAAATGTGCAGGTTTGGGTGGGTTTTGGCACTTTTTTCCCTTTACTTTATTTCGGTTTTAGGGTTAGGGTTAGGGTTAGGTTAGGGTTACGTTATTTAATTATTTTAATTAAATTTAAATATAATAATTAAAAAAAAAAAAAAATCCCTTCCCATCACCAGGGGGGCTGCAGCCCCCGTAGCCCCCCCCTTCCCGCGCCACTGGTCCTCAGAGTTACTACAGGGTTAGGGGTCCCCAGAGTTACTAAAGGGTTAGGGGTCCCCAGAGTTACTAAAGGTTTAGGGGGTCCCCAGAGTTACTAAAGGTTGAGGGGGTCCCCAGAATTACTAAAGGGTTATGTAGTAACTCTGGGGACCCCTAGGGGGTCCCCAAAGTTACTACAGGGGGGCCGGCTAATGTCTGTTTGATAGGAACTTTATTACATTAACCACTTGAACCCTAGTATCTCTATTCTGGGGAAAACATTCACCCAAAATAGCCGATCTACAAGCTCAGTTTCAGCGTGACGTGTTGTGAGCTTGTAGATCAGCTATTTTTTGGCAAAGAAGTTTGGTGTAAGGGGGAAAAAGAGTTACAGTGTGTGTGTGTGTGTGTGTGTGTGTGTGTGTGTGTGTGTGTGTGCGTGTGTGTGTGCGCGAGCGCGTGCGTGCGCGTGCGAGTGCTCGTGTGCGTGCGCGTGCGCGCTCGTGTGCGTCAAAAACACTACATGCCTAGCCTCGGAAACCCATGCCTTTTTTTTTGTTTCAAAAGAAAAAAAGCCTGGGAGAACCTTGCAGGAACGCTGGTCTTAGGACCTTGTTATCTCCTAACCAATCAGAGTGCTCCAAACCCAGGCGCTGGAAT
>NC_139940.1:56125826-56143326 GCF_963454915.1 Gymnoscopelus microlampas
CGGAAAACTGGTCTCGGTTCCGTCCCAGGAGGTCCTTGGCGTCCTGAGTTTGGGCGGGCGAGAGGTCTTCTCCTATGGGGACCGGAGGCAAGCTCTGGGGGGAGACGGAGGTTAGTAGGGCCGGCAGTGGCAGCGGGTTGGCTGCGTTCCACTTTTTTAGAATGTTCACATGATAGACCTGGTGGCCCTTCCGCCGGCCCGCCGTGTGTGTGAGTGTGTGTGTGTGTGTGTGTGTGTGTGTGTGTGTGTGTGTGTGTGTGTGTGTGTGTGTGTGTGTGTGTGTGTGTGTGTGTGTGTGTGTGTGTGTGTGTGTGTGTGTGTGTGTGGTTGGTTGTGTGTGGTTGGTTGTGTGTGTGTGTGTGTGTGTGTGTGTGTGTGTGTGTGTGTGTGTGTGTGTGTGTGTGTGTGTGTGTGTGTGTGTGTGTGTGTGTGTGTGTGTGTGTGTGTGTGTGTGTGTGTGCGCGTGTGCATGCGCATGCGCGCTTGTGTGTGTGTGTGTGTCAAAAACACTACATGCCTGACATACTGTGTTTTCATGAAACTTAGTGGGAGTGACCAATAGGCTGACCTGAATGGACCTTTGGGTCATATAGTTTACTTGAGTAAATGTTAAAAGAAGAGGGAACTCAATGCCCGCCTTAAGCACACTCCCTCTATATTACATCTATGATGCAGTGGTGGGGAAAAAAAGTACTCTAATGTTTTACTTATGTAAAAGTATTGATAGGTATGATTTTGTACCATTTTCTAATGGATCTAAAGTGTACCATTTTCCATTTTGTATGTGTTAATATGGTTAAAAGTGTCAGTGCCTCTCTGGCAGCCTGCAACTATGTTTTGGTCTGGTGGGCTCCTTCTGGTATGTCAACAATATTAGATAGCAGGTTAATCTCGATACCCCAACCTTGGTTGCCCAGGAAACTGAGACATTCAAGCCATAACTTACGGCTGACGTGATGACGAAAGGCGTAACACCACGGTATGTGTATAATTACTCTGTATCTCTGTTTTAACGAACCATGCATGTCCAACGCTTGTAAGATCTCTTCTCTGGAATAAACCCAAATACTATTATAACACGTTTCCTTCCTCCGTTTATTGATGTAATTAATTATTATCTGACCGATAGATATGGACCGGTATTTAGTAGGAAAAATAAGGGTATCAAGTATCAATACTGCAATGCAGAAATACTCTGTTACAAGCAAAACAAATCCGGAAATCTAAATTTACTTGAGTAAAAGTACAAAAGTATTGGCATCAAAATGCACTTAAAGTACCAAGAAGTAGAAAGTACTCATTATGCAGAATGTCCCATTTCACAAGTTTTCACATGTATAAAATGTATGGTGGGAGTGACCAATAGGCTGACCTGAATGGACCCTTGGGTCATTAGAGGTCAAAATGTAAAGCAAATGGTTTTACTCAGTATGTAGCGCTGCCACACATGTGTAAAAGAGGATTTAGTTTTATAATGGCATTTAAAAGTTTATGCCTATGAATTAAAATAGTCCTTAAATTAACGCCATCCTTTAAGGGTAAGGTCCTATCGTTTGTGATGGTTATGTTTTCATTTTGTTATTGTTTTGGGGGGTTTATATGTTTATGCTTTCATTTTGATGTATTGTGATGGATTGATTGACATTGATTGATGGGTCTGTGAATGACGGTCGCACCATATAGTGTGCGGAAGTTGCCGGCCCTCGGGGGGGGGGAAAGAAATGACAGAGACAAACCGTCAGGGAGTCCACGGGAGACCTGGTTAGTTTGATTAAGTATTTGTCGGTTCCACTAAGCTATCAGTGAAATATAGCAAAGGCCACATTATCTGTCAATACTCACCGTTAAAGGGAAGAGACGCTGAGGACATTCTTCTATTGGTGAGACCGTTTATTTTGTGTTTGTATCCAGCGTGGATATACTTTTCTTTTCTCCGTGGAGATCTGCCGTTTCTTGGGATTATTCCGCTTCTGGAGAGGATTACTTTTGCTTTTGGATTTCTTTTGGATTAACCTTTTTTCGTGCTGTTTTGGGGGAGCGTTTGGGAGACGCCACAAGGAACTATACTGGAACAATAGGCGCGTGCGCGCGAGCGTGCGGGAGACGCGGACTTTACCGTCGGGCTTCATGATCTGCTACTTTTGCAATGCATGTATTATTTTCCTGTCATTTGATTTAGATAAAAGGGTTAAACTTGACCACAAACTTTCGTGCTTTATTTCTGTCTGTGTTTATTTGTTGTTTATTTGTTGAAGTGCACTGCTCTCAACATAATCAATTGTAGGCCTATCTGTAAAGAGATCATTCAATACCTGTGATTTAAAAAATAGTAACAGTCAAATATATAGTATCTGACCGTTACAAGTACATTACAGCCTTTCTAGAAATGCACTCGAGTAAAAGTAAAGTATTTATCTTGGAAATGTACTCGAGTAAGAGTAATAAGTGTTAAAAAAAAAATCCAATACTCAAGTAAAGTACAGATCCTCAGAATAAGTACTTAAGTACAGTACTCAAGTACATTTACTCTATTGTAAGGAAAATTGGCACAGTTACACCTGCAGGTTCTCACAAGGAAATGAATGGTGAAGAAATGACAAAGAAAAAAGTGATACTTCTGTAACTTAATTCTGAAGGAGGAAATACAACTGACTAATGTATTTCATCATCGTAGGTTGATTCATTCCACTTGTTGTTCTGCTGGCTTTAGACACACACACACACACACACACACACACACACACACACACACACACACACACACACACACACACACACACACACACACACACATAAAGATGGACAAATAGTCACTGTCAGTCAGAAACATTCATTATTAAACATAACATTTTAAACATTAAAACCCAGTCATATTGGTGTGGGATTAGAGAAGGACATGTAATGGTTAAACATATGGGTCTTCAACATGGGATTGGGGACCCCTAGGGGGTCCTCAGAGTTACAACAGGGTTAGGTAGTAACTCTAGGGACCCCTACGGGGAAGTCACACACGTGTGTGTGTGTGTGTGTGTGTGTGTGTGTGTGTGTGTGTGTGTGTGTGTGTGTGTGTGTGTGTTTAAGATCCTTTTATTGGTTTTTAAATCATTACATGGAGGTGCTCCGGCCTACCTGTCTGAAATGTTTTCCTGGTATGTTCCCAGCAGAACCCTTAGGTCCTCTGGCACCGGTCTCCTAGATGTTCCGAAGGCTTGCTCAAAAAAGCATGGGGAAGCAGCTTTTTGCTACTATGGTCCTAGCCTCTGGAACAGCCTGCCGGAGGCCCTGAGGGTCACCGAATCAGTCGACATTTTTAAAAGAAATCTTAAGACACACCTTTTTAGTATTGCTTTTACCTAGGTGTCCTATGTGTATACATATATATCTGTTATGCTTTGCTTTACTATTATTATTGTCTATTAATTTCTTGTTTTCCTAGTCCTTATTCTAAAATGTTTTCTTTTTGCTGTTTTCCTACGGGTTTTTTAATCTTTATTTTTAAACCTATTCTGTGAAACACATTGAACTGCACTTGATGTATGAAACGTGCTATATAAATAAACTTTGATTGATTGATTGATTGATTGTGTGTGTGTGTGTGTGTGTGTGTGTGTGTGTGTGTGTGTGTGTGTGTGTGTGTGTGTGTGTGTGTGTGTGTGTGTGTGTGTGTGTGTGTGTGTGTGTGTGTGTGTGTGTGTGTGTGAAAAACACTACATGCCTGACAAACGGTATTTTTATGAAACTTAGTGGGAGTGACCAATAGCTGACCTGAATGGACCTTTGGGTCATTTGTTTTACTTGAGTAAATGTACCTGGATAAAAGAAGAGGGAACTAGCCGTTTAAGTGTAATAATTCTAACCCCTAGGGGTCTTTGAGGGAGTTCCAGGGGTTCCCCAGCTAAATGATTGGTAGTTGGTAACCAAATGGACCCTTACAGAGTTAATTTAACATTGATTTTACCATATAAATTGGGGTCCCAGAGATAGCAATGCCATTAAATGGGGGTCCGTAGCCCTAATGCCTGTTAACAAGTGTTTTCAATTACAATCCAACCTGAACAGACCTGGTTGCATTGAAGCCCAAAAGTGGGGAAAGGAACTTCATATATTGGGCCCAGACTTCTTTAAAAGGATCCCTGTTTAATAGCCAAATATGCGTTAATACATTAATTTTGCCCTCTAGAACTCAAACTAAAAATATCTTAAATGTTTTATAAATAGTTCATCTTTTCCTCAACGGGGACAACACACCCGTCTCATGTTGATGATGTCATTTGTCCATGTATGGTCCAGCCCTATTATTACATTTTTGATAATAGGATATTAGGTTGAGAAAAGATTTCACCTGCATTTTAGTGGCGGGCCTTGGCCACTCTCAGATTCGCGCCACTTTTCGGGTCTGGGGCCTCACACATCCCCTGCCGATCGTGTAGCCCATGTAGTCTGTCTCCGCCAGGCCGACTCGGCACTTTTTTGCGTTGGCGGTGAGGCCAGCCTGGCGGAGGGTGCCCAATACTGCGTCGACGTGCTGCAGGTGGTGGGTCCAGCTGGTGCTGTGTATAACGATGTCGTCCAGATATGCCGCGGCGTAGTCGCGGTGCGGTCTCAGCACCCGGTCCATCAGGCGCTGGAACGTGGCTGGGGCGCCATGGACACCGAAAGGCAGCACGGCGTACTGGAACAACCCCTCTGGCCAAGGTCCAAGGTGCTGACGAAACGCGCTGGTCTCAGGCGCTCTATTAACTCATCCACCCGGGGCATATAGGCGTCGAATGTGGACACCTCGTTGAGTTTCCTGAAATCGTTGCAGAACCGTAGGGACCCGTCTGGTTTCGGCACGATTACTATGGGGCTCGACCAAGGGCTGTGGGATTCCTCTATTACTCCAAGCTCGACCATCTTCTTCACCTCCTCTTTAATGGCGAGCCTCCTGGTTTCGGGAATGCGGTACGGCCGCTGGCGCACCACTGTCCCGGGCTTGGTGTGTATGTCGTGGTGAATGGCGTTGGTCCGCCCTGGGAGGTCGGAAAACTGGTCCCGGTTCCGTCCCAGGAGGTCCTTGGCGTCCTGAGTTTGGGCGGGCGAGAGGTCTTCTCCTATGGGGACCGGAGGCAAGCTCTGGGGGGAGACGGAGGTTAGTAGGGCCGGCAGTGGCAGCGGGTTGGCTGCGTTCCACTTTTTTAGAATGTTCACATTATAGACCTGGTGTCCCTTCCGCCGGCCCTGCCGTCTCACCCTGTAGTCCACGGGCCCCATTTTCTCGGCGACCTCGTCGCCGAGAAAATTTACATTCGCTGGAGGGAACCAGTACCAGCACCTTTTTACCCACCTGAAACTCGCGGAGGGTGGCGCCGCGGTTATAGGTGCGCGCTTGGTCGCGCTGCGCTTCCTCCATGTGCTCCCGGACCAGGGGCCAGATTTTTTTAGCCTGGGCCTGGAGCCGGTCCACATGCTCCACGACACTGCGTTGGGGCGACGGTTGGCTCTCCCAGGCCTCTTTGGCGATTTCCAGTAGTCCACGGGGTCTCCGGCCGTACACCAGCTCGAGCGGTGAGAACCCCGTGGACGCTTGTGTTACCTCTCGTATAGCAAAAAGCACATAGGGGATTAATTGGTCCCAATCTTTCCCATCAACATCGGTTAGTTTCTTTAACATTTTCTTTAGTCTGGTTGTGTGTGTGTGTGTGTGTGTGTGTGTGTGTGTGTGTGTGTGTGTGTGTGTGTGTGTGTGTGTGTGTGTGTGTGTGTGTGTGTGTGTGTGTGTGTGTGTGTGTGTGTGTGTGTGTGTGTGTGTGCGTGCGTGCGTGCGTGCGTGCGTGCGTGCGTGCGTGCGTGCGTGCGTGCGTGCGTGCGTGTGTGCGCATGCGCGCTTGTGTGTGTGTGTCAAAAACACTACATGCCTGACATACTGTGTTTTCATTAAACTTAGTGGGAGTGACCAATAGGCTGACCTGAATGGACCTTTGGGTCATTTAGTTTACTTGAGTAAATGTTAAAAGAAGAGGGAACTCAATGCCCGCCTTAAGCACACCTCTATATTACATCTATGATGCAGTGGCGGGGAAAAAAAGTACTTTAATGTTTTACTTATGTAAAAGTATTGATAGGTATGATTTTGTACCATTTTCTAATGGATCTAAAGTGTACCATTTTCCATTTGTATGTGTTAATATGGTTAAAAGTGTCAGTGCCTCTCTGGCAGCCTGCAACATTGTTTTGGTCTGGTGGGCTCCTTCTGGTATGTCAACAATATTAGATAGCAGGTTAATCTCGATACCCCAACCTTGGTTGCCCAGGAAACTGAGACATTCAAGCCATAACTTACGGCTGATGTGATGACGAAAGGCGTAACACCACGGTATGTGTATAATTACTCTGTATCTCTGTTTTAACGTCAGAAGAATATATCTGGAACCATGCATGTCCAACGCTTGTAAGATCTCTTCTCTGGAATAAACCCAAATACTATTATAACACGTTTCCTTCCTCCGTTTATTGATGTAATTAATTATTATCTGACCGATAGATATGGACCGGTATTTAGTAGGAAAAATAAGGGTATCAAGTATCAATACTGCAATGCAGAAATACTCTGTTGCAAGCAAAACAAATCCGGAAATCTAAATTTACTTGAGTAAAAGTACAAAAGTGTTGGCATCAAAATGCACTTAAAGTACCAAAAAGTAGAAAGTACTCATTATGCAGAATGTCCCATTTCACAAGTTTTCACATGTATAAAATGTATGGTGGGAGTGACCAATAGGCTGACCTGAATGGACCCTTGGGTCATCAGAGGTCAAAATGTAAAGCAAATGGTTTTACCCAGTACATTACAGCCTTTCTAGAAATGCACTTGAGTAAAAGTAAAGTATTTATCTTGGAAATGTACTCGAGTAAGTAATAAGTGTAAAAAAAAATCCAATACTCAAGTAAAGTACAGATCCTCAGAATATGTACTTAAGTACAGTACTCAAGTACATTTACTCTATTTGGCACAGTTACACCTGCAGGTTCTCACAAGGAAATGAATGGTGAAGAAATGACAAAGAGAAAAATGATACTTCTGTAACTTAATTCTGAAGGAGGAAATACAACTGACTAATGTATTTCATCATCGTAGGTTGATTCATTACGGGGCCAGGCTTCCAGCATGGACCCTTATTGTTATTCGCATTATTCCATTTCTTCTTCTTCTTCTGCCGTTTTTGCCAGTTCTGGCTGAACCGTGCATACGCTTTTTATGAAACTCGGCCATATGATAGATGGTCATGAAAAACGATCAAAAAATAAATCTCACAATCTTTCGTCAAAAGGTGGCGCTATAGCACTCAGTTGAAAATGCCAACTTTGAACAGGTACAACTCATGCCCTGTTTTACCTACAGCCATAAAACTTCAATACACACATGCGTCTCCTCATGATGAACAACTTTCACACTCTGACTTTTGACCTCTGACCTTTAGATCTCCCACCATTTCGAATTATATGAAAAACAGTTAAAACCTATCTCCTCCTGGGATTTTTGAGTAATCTGCACGAAACTTTTTACACATGAACTTTGGACCTATACCAAAAAACGTTTGCAAAATATCTTCCATAAGTGAAAAAATGAAGCTTTAATGAGCCAATGAATATTGCAGTTTTATGACAATTATTCATCTGCCCCTAGCACATACATGCAGACTTACCATTCTTTGAAACTTTGCAGAAATGTAAAGGGCCATTCCAAATATCACTGAAACCAATCTTACTCCAATTGGTCAAACGGGGGCGCTATAGCAATTTTTTGAAAATTGAAACTTTAAACAGGCAAAAGTCATGCCTCGTTTGGCCGACAGCCATTAGACCTGCTTACACATGTGCCTTGACTAATGAGGAACACATCTATCACGTTAACCAGTAAGCACCGCCCTTATATTGTCCGCAATCTTGAGCAGTTTGAAAAACACTTAAACCCAGGATTTTTCAGCTATTTGCGTGAAACTGTATCATCTGTGTGATCTCCTTTCACAGGTTCTTGTCTGTTGGTGGCTTCTCGCTTGAATGTGTGCCCCACAACCTGAAGGTCACCAGTTCAAGCCTCACTTGGTGCAGACTTCATCTAAGTTGCATTTCACACAACATGACTATCAATGAATACATCTGCAATTGTTAAAGATAACATGAAATACTTAATTGAGTGTTTTTTACATACTTCATTGTGAAAATAGCTGATCTACAATCTCACAACTTTTCAGATAGCAATGAGAGTATGTTTTTTCAATGTATAACATACTTCATTGTGAAAATAGCCGATGTACAATCTGACAACTTTTAATGGTTTGTGAGCTTGTAGATCGGCTACTTTCACTAGTTTTGGTTCTGAGGAGATGTACAATTTCTTCATTGGTAAATGGTTTGTGAACGAGTGATCTTTGTGTTAGTGAAACAGGGGCTTGGGTCATGACAGAAGGCAAGAGTTTGTGATCCTCAACAGACAATATCAGCCTAGACAAAGCTATAGCACTATAGGTAGTGTTGCAGCTACCTAAGAGTGCCTCACGATCACAAGGTTTCCGGTTCAAGCCTCACTTGATGCAGACTCATTTAAGTTGAATTGCAAAAAACATGACTCAATCTATTCCGTTTCCATGGCTCTTTCAATCTATTCCGTTTCTATCTTCAATCTATTCCTTTTCAATCTATTCCGTCTCCCCTAATTGCTCACAGGCCCTCATTGGAAATAAGACCGCAAGGACTTTCATGAACTGACCTGTTAAAGGAATTATCATTTCTCTTTCTCTCTCCTGGCCCCGTATTATCGCTGCTTGCAGCTATATTTCCACTTGTTGTTCTGCTGGCTTTAGACACACACACACACACACACACACACACACACACACACACACACACACACACACACACACACACACACACACACACACACACACACACACACACACACACACATAAAGATGGACAGATAGTCACTGTCAGTCAGAAACATTCATTATTAAACATAACATTTTAAACATTAAAACCCAGTGTAGTGTTCTCATGCAGTGTAGGGAACTGTCACTAAACACCAAGATAAACCGCAGCCAATGAAGACAGAGTCGAAGTAAGATTTTGACCATTTACTGTTGCTCTTCCTCATTAACATGACGGTGAAAACTGCAAAATAATAAACAATACAAACATTCAGTGTCTGTGTACTTAATTGATAGCATTCAAAACTACAATCAGAGTAGAAAGAAAGCAGGTGAGTAGGCTAATCACATTTCAAAGGCAGGCACACTTCAAAGCAATTAGCTGCATGACAGACACCTGTGCACTAGGCCACTCTACTCTGCAGACAGCAGAAAACATGGCTAAATAATGAACTTTTCTCCAATTCCAAATAAACATTCACAAAATGTCACAAAGCATTACAGAAAGTTATCATGACTGAAATCAGCAACACAACTTACAACATTGCGTCTAAAATGCTTCCAAGTGGGTTAGATGGCTTTTAGGGCTCACAGCTCTTAACAGGTCTGTCTTCTCTGTGCATTGCTGCATAAAATGGTGCTGACAGGAAGTGACTCTAGTTATATACAAAGTTTTCAAAATAAAATACATGGCTACACGTCTTCACAATAAAGTACTCACAAGCCTTTCTAATGTAAATAGAAATACAAACATGTAACATCAAATTACTTCGAGTAAAAAATAAACAGAAATATTTAACATTTGCCTTAAGGCAACACACCCAGTCATATTGGTGTGGGATTAGAGAAGGACATGTAATGGTTAAACATATGGGCCTTCAACATGGGATTGGGGACCCCTAGGGGGTCCTCAGAGTTACAACAGGGTTAGGTAGTAACTCTAGGGACCCCTACGGGGAAGTCACACGTGTGTGTGTGTGTGTGTGTGTGTGTGTGTGTGTGTGTGTGTGTGTGTGTGTGTGTGTGTGTGTGTGTGTGTGTGTGTGTGTGTGTGTGTGTGTGTGTGTGTGTTTAAGATCCTTTTATTGGTTTTTAAATCATTACATGGAGGTGCTCCGGCCTACCTGTCTGAAATGTTTTCCTGGTATGTTCCCAGCAGAACCATTAGGTCCTCTGGCACCGGTCTCCTAGATGTTCCGAAGGCTTGCTCCAAAAAGCATGGGGAAGCAGCTTTTTGCTACTATGGTCCTAGCCTCTGGAACAGCCTGCCGGAGGCCCTGAGGGTCACCGAATCAGTCGACATTTTTAAAAGAAATCTTAAGACACACCTTTTTAGTATTGCTTTTACCTAGGTGTCCTATGTGTATACATATATATCTGTTATGCTTTGCTTTACTATTATTATTGTCCTTTAATTTCTTGTTTTCCTAGTCCTTATTCTAAAATGTTTCCTTTTTTGCTGTTTTCCTCCGGGTTTTTTAATCTTTATTTTTAAATCTATTCTGTGAAACACATTGAACTGCACTTGATGTATGAAACGTGCTATATAAATAAACTTTGATTGATTGATTGATTGATTGATTGATTGAGTGTGTGTGTGTGTGTGTGTGTGTGTGTGTGTGTGTGTGTGTGTGTGTGTGTGTGTGTGTGTGTGTGTGTGTGTGTGTGTGTGTGTGTGTGTGTGTGTGTGTGTGTGTGTGTGAAAAACACTACATGCCTGACAAACTGTATTTTTATGAAACTTAGTGGGAGTGATAATAGGCTGACCTGAATGGACCTTTGGGTCATTTGTTTTACTTGAGTAAATGTACCTGGTTAAAAGAAGAGGGAACTAGCCGTTTAATTGTAATAATTCTAACCCCTAGGGGTCTTTGAGGGAGTTCCAGGGGTTCCCCAGCTAAATGATAGGTAGTTGGTAACCAAATGGACCCTTAGAGAGTTAATTTAACATTGATTTTACCATATAAATTGGGGTCCCAGAGATAGCAATGCCATTAAATGGGGGTCCGTAGCCCTAATGCCTGTTAACAAGTGTTTTCAATTACAATCCAACCTGAACAGACCTGGTTGCATTGAAGCCCAAAAGTGGGGAAAGGAACTTCATATATTGGGCCCAGACTTCTTTAAAAGGATCCCTGTTTAATAGCCAAATATGCGTTAATACATTAATTTTGCCCTCTAGAACTCAAACTAAAAATATCTTAAATGTTTTATAAATAGTTCATCTTTTCCTCAACGGGGACAACACACCCGTCTCATGTTGATGATGTCATTTGTCCATGTATGGTCCAGCCCTATTATTACATTTTTGATAATAGGATATTAGGTCGAGAAAAGATTTCACCTGCATTTTAGTGGCGGGCCTTGGCCACTCTCAGATTCGCGCCACTTTTCGGGTCTGGGGCCTCACACATCCCCTGCCGATCGTGTAGCCCAGTGGCTGGGGCGCCATGGACACCGAAAGGCAGCACGGTGTACTGGAACAACCCCTCTGGCCAAGGTCCAAGGTGCTGACGAAACGCGCTGGTCTCAGGCGCTCTATTAACTCATCCACCCGGGGCATATAGGCGTCGAATGTGGACACCTCGTTGAGTTTCCTGAAATCGTTGCAGAACCGTAGGGACCCGTCTGGTTTCGGCACGATTACTATGGGGCTCGACCAAGGGCTGTGGGATTCCTCTATTACTCCAAGCTCGACCATCTTCTTCACCTCCTCTTTAATGGCGAGCCTCCTGGTTTCGGGAGTCTGTCTCCGCCAGGCCGACTCGGCACTTTTTTGCGTTGGCGGTGAGGCCAGCCTGGCGGAGGGCGCCCAATACTGCGTCGACGTGCTGCAGGTGGTGGGTCCAGCTGGTGCTGTGTATAACGATGTCGTCCAGATATGCCGCGGCGTAGTCGCGGTGCGGTCTCAGCACCCGGTCCATCAGGCGCTGGAACGTGGCTGGGGCGCCATGGACACCGAAAGGCAGCACGGTGTACTGGAACAACCCCTCTGGCCAAGGTCCAAGGTGCTGACGAAACGCGCTGGTCTCAGGCGCTCTATTAACTCATCCACCCGGGGCATATAGGCGTCGAATGTGGACACCTCGTTGAGTTTCCTGAAATCGTTGCAGAACCGTAGGGACCCGTCTGGTTTCGGCACGATTACTATGGGGCTCGACCAAGGGCTGTGGGATTCCTCTATTACTCCAAGCTCGACCATCTTCTTCACCTCCTCTTTAATGGCGAGCCTCCTGGTTTCGGGAATGCGGTACGGCCGCTGGCGCACCACTGTCCCGGGCTTGGTGTGTATTTCGTGGTGAATGGCGTTGGTCCGCCCTGGGAGGTCGGAAAACTGGTCCCGGTTCCGTCCCAGGAGGTCCTTGGCGTCCTGAGTTTGGGCGGGCGAGAGGTCTTCTCCTATGGGGACCGGAGGCAAGCTCTGGGGGGAGACGGAGGTTAGTAGGGCCGGCAGTGGCAGCGGGTTGGCTGCGTTCCACTTTTTTAGAATGTTCACATTATAGACCTGGTGTCCCTTCCGCCGGCCCGGCCGTCTCACCCTGTAGTCCACGGGCCCCATTTTCTCGGCGACCTCGTCGCCGAGAAAATTTACATTCGCTGGAGGGAACCAGTACCAGCACCTTTTTACCCACCTGAAACTCGCGGAGGGTGGCGCCGCGGTTATAGGTGCGCGCTTGGTCGCGCTGCGCTTCCTCCATGTGCTCCCGGACCAGGGGCCAGATTTTTTTAGCCTGGGCCTGGAGCCGGTCCACATGCTCCACGACACTGCGTTGGGGCGACGGTTGGCTCTCCCAGGCCTCTTTGGCGATTTCCAGTAGTCCACGGGGTCTCCGGCCGTACACCAGCTCGAGCGGTGAGAACCCCGTGGACGCTTGTGTTACCTCTCGTATAGCAAAAAGCACATAGGGGATTAATTGGTCCCAATCTTTCCCATCAACATCGGTTAGTTTCTTTAACATTTTCTTTAGTCTGGTGTGTGTGTGTGTGTGTGTGTGTGTGTGTGTGTGTGTGTGTGTGTGTGTGTGTGTGTGTGTGTGTGGTTGTGTGTGTGTGTGTGTGTGTGTGTGTGTATGTGTGTGCGTGTGTGCGTGCGTGCGTGCGTGCGTGCGTGCGTGCGTGCGTGCGTGTGTGCGTGTGTGCGTGCGCATGCGCGCTTGTGTGTGTGTGTCAAAAACACTACATGCCTGACATACTGTGTTTTCATGAAACTTAGTGGGAGTGACCAATAGGCTGACCTGAATGGACCTTTGGGTCATTTAGTTTACTTGAGTAAATGTTAAAAGAAGAGGGAACTCAATGCCCGCCTTAAGCACACTCCCTCTATATTACATCTATGCAGTGGCGGGGAAAAAAAGTACTTTAATGTTTTACTTATGTAAAAGTATTGATAGGTATGATTTTGTACCATTTTCTAATGGATCTAAAGTGTACCATTTTCCATTTGTATGTGTTAATATGGTTAAAAGTGTCAGTGCCTCTCTGGCAGCCTGCAACATTGTTTTGGTCTGGTGGGCTCCTTCTGGTATGTCAACAATATTAGATAGCAGGTTAATCTCGATACCCCAACCTTGGTTGCCCAGGAAACTGAGACATTCAAGCCATAACTTACGGCTGATGTGATGACGAAAGGCGTAACACCACGGTATGTGTATAATTACTCTGTATCTCTGTTTTAACGTCAGAAGAATATATCTGGAACCATGCATGTCCAACGCTTGTAAGATCTCTTCTCTGGAATAAACCCAAATACTATTATAACACGTTTCCTTCCTCCGTTTATTGATGTAATTAATTATTATCTGACCGATAGATATGGACCGGTATTTAGTAGGAAAAATAAGGGTATCAAGTATCAATACTGCAATGCAGAAATACTCTGTTACAAGCAAAACAAATCCGGAAATCTAAATTTACTTGAGTAAAAGTACAAAAGTGTTGGCATCAAAATGCACTTAAAGTACCAAAAAGTAGAAAGTACTCATTATGCAGAATGTCCCATTTCACAAGTTTTCACATGTATAAAATGTATGGTGGGAGTGACCAATAGGCTGACCTGAATGGACCCTTGGGTCATCAGAGGTCAAAATGTAAAGCAAATGGTTTTACTCAGTACATTACAGCCTTTCTAGAAATGCACTTGAGTAAAAGTAAAGTATTTATCTTGGAAATGTACTCGAGTAAGAGTAATAAGTGTAAAAAAAAATCCAATACTCAAGTAAAGTACAGATCCTCAGAATATGTACTTAAGTACAGTACTCAAGTACATTTACTCTATTGTAAGGAAAATTGGCACAGTTACACCTGCAGGTTCTCACAAGGAAATGAATGGTGAAGAAATGACAAAGAAAAAAATGATACTTCTGTAACTTAATTCTGAAGGAGGAAATACAACTGACTAATGTATTTCATCATCGTAGGTTGATTCATTCCACTTGTTGTTCTGCTGGCTTTAGACACACACACACACGCACACGCACACACACACACACACACACACACACACACACACACACACACACACACACACACACACACACACACACATAAAGATGGACAGATAGTCACTGTCAGTCAGAAACATTCATTATTAAACATAACATTTTAAACATTAAAACCCAGTGTAGTGTTCTCATGCAGTGTAGGGAACTGTCACTAAACACCAAGATAAACCGCAGCCAATGAAGACAGAGTCGAAGTAAGATTTTGACCATTTACTGTTGCTCTTCCTCATTAACATGACGGTGAAAACTGCAAAATAATAAACAATACAAACATTCAGTGTCTGTGTACTTAATTGATAGCATTCAAAACTACAATCAGAGTAGAAAGAAAGCAGGTGAGTAGGCTAATCACATTTCAAAGGCAGGCACACTTCAAAGCAATTAGCTGCATGACAGACACCTGTGCACTAGGCCACTCTACTCTGCAGACAGCAGAAAACATGGCTAAATAATGAACTTTTCTCCAATTCCAAATAAACATTCACAAAATGTCACAAAGCATTACAGAAAGTTATCATGACTGAAATCAGCAACACAACTTACAACATTGCGTCTAAAATGCTTCCAAGTGGGTTAGATGGCTTTTAGGGCTCACAGCTCTTAACAGGTCTGTCTTCTCTGTGCATTGCTGCATAAAATGGTGCTGACAGGAAGTGACTCTAGTTATATACAAAGTTTTCAAAATAAAATACATGGCTACACGTCTTCACAATAAAGTACTCACAAGCCTTTCTAATGTAAATAGAAATACAAACATGTAACATCAAATTACTTCAAGTAAAAAATAAACAGAAATATTTAACATTTGCCTTAAGGCAACACACCCAGTCATATTGGTGTGGGATTAGAGAAGGACATGTAATGGTTAAACATATGGGCCTTCAACATGGGATTGGGGACCCCTAGGGGGTCCTCAGAGTTACAACAGGGTTAGGTAGTAACTCTAGGGACCCCTACCGGGAAGTCACATGTGTGTGTGTGTGTGTGTGTGTGTGTGTGTGTGTGTGTGTGTGTGTGTGTGTGTGTGTGTGTGTGTGTGTGTGTGTGTGTGTGTGTGTGTGTTTAAGATCCTTTTATTGGTTTTTAAATCATTACATGGAGGTGCTCCGGCCTACCTGTCTGAAATGTTTTCCTGGTATGTTCCCAGCAGAACCCTTAGGTCCTCTGGCACCGGTCTCCTAGATGTTACGAAGGCTTGCTCAAAAAAGCATGGGGAAGCAGCTTTTTGCTACTATGGTCCTAGCCTCTGGAACAGCCTGCCGGAGGCCCTGAGGGTCACCGAATCAGTCGACATTTTTAAAAGAAATCTTAAGACACACCTTTTTAGTATTGCTTTTACCTAGGTGTCCTATGTGTATACATATATATCTGTTATGCTTTGCTTTACTATTATTATTGTCCTTTAATTTCTTGTTTTCCTAGTCCTTATTCTAAAATGTTTCCTTTTTTGCTGTTTTCCTCCGGGTTTTTTAATCTTTATTTTTAAATCTATTCTGTGAAACACATTGAACTGCACTTGATGTATGAAACGTGCTATATAAATAAACTTTGATTGATTGATTGATTGATTGATTGATTGTGTGTGTGTGTGTGTGTGTGTGTGTGTGTGTGTGTGTGTGTGTGTGTGTGTGCGTGTGCGTGTGTGTGTGTGTGTGTGTGTGTGTGTGTGTGTGTGTGAAAAACACTACATGCCTGACAAACTGTATTTTTATGAAACTTAGTGGGAGTGATAATAGGCTGACCTGAATGGACCTTTGGGTCATTTGTTTTACTTGAGTAAATGTACCTGGTTAAAAGAAGAGGGAACTAGCCGTTTAATTGTAATAATTCTAACCCCTAGGGGTCTTTGAGGGAGTTCCGGGTTCCACAGCTAAATGATAGGTAGTTGGTAACCAAATGGACCCTTAGAGAGTTAATTTAACATTGATTTTACCATATAAATTGGGGTCCCAGAGATAGCAATGCCATTAAATGAGGGACCGTAGCCCTAATGCCTGTTAACAAGTGTTTTCAATTACAATCCAACCTGAACAGACCTGGTTGCGTTGAAGCCCAAAAGTGGGGAAAGGAACTTCATATATTGGGCCCAGACTTCTTTAAAAGGATCCCTGTTTAATAGCCAAATATGCGTTAATACATAAATTTTGCCCTCAATAACTCAAATTAGAAACATCTTAAATGTTTTATATATTTTATAAATAGTTCATCTTTCCTCAAGGGGGACAACACACCCGTCCTATGTTGATGATGTCATTTGTCCATGTATGGTCCAGCCCTATGGAATGTTATTAGCATGTCTTACTAAAAAACAACTTATTACTTCCTAAGGTTAATGAGCATCAAAACAATATGTTAAATACATTTTTATTAGCACATGCATTTCATACATTCCATTGGGCTGGAGCACACATGACAAATGACATCACCTACATGTGACTCGTGTTGTCCCCCTTGAGTAAAAGATATTTATCAGCTAATTTTACTTTGAATCCAAGGGAGGGTCATGCAATTTTGAATTGATGAAACAGTCCGTTTTTATATACCTTTTTAGTAGAGCAGAACAGTGGTCAATGACCCCTCTCTATTTCAAATAATACAAAGGATTCAAATCCAGTAACACCTGACATATAAGAGACAGACAGATATACACACTACTATACAGAATGTCATACAATCAGCTTACAGGTTACGTACGGGTATGAAGAGTGGAAACAAGAGAAAAACAAATCAGGGAGGGGGTGGGTTAAGACCTAGACAGGGCCATTTTTGAATTGCACAAGTACAAGCAAGCACATGCACATGCTATTGATATGGGCACATTTCCTACTAATGATGACTCAACCAGGTAAACTGGTTCAGTTTCCCTTGAAATTCTAACTCCCATTTCTGTGGAAGTTCCGACTTCCAAGTAAGTAGTGTGTGTGTGTGTGTGTGTGTGTGTGTGTGTGTGTGTGTGTGTGTGTGTGTGTGTGTGTGTGTGTGTGTGTGTGTGTGTGTGTGTGTGTGTGATAACTTGTTTAAAACCAACATAAATGTGGGTCCAGTTGAACCCTGTTAACAATCACTGGTCAAGACCAACTGACCAATGTATCC
>NC_139940.1:56150826-56283326 GCF_963454915.1 Gymnoscopelus microlampas
AATGCCTTGAAATAATTTGTAATACATCCCACCCTGTGGGTGTGGGTTGTGGAAGGCCTACTTAAGGGAGGGTCAGCCATGACATGAGCTGAGCAAACCTGGATGTTCCTTCCATTGCATTATGTTGTGTATGTTTGTTCCTTTTACTCAAGTAAAATCTCTCATACTCGGAATTCTGAATTGTTGTCTTTGCCTCATTATGTATTTATGTTTTTGAGCACCCAGTACAGATTCCTCTTTGACAAGACCTGTGGTGGTTTGATATAATTGGAGTGATATTAGATTGGTAATTCTAACGCTCTCCTTCTGCTCCCCAGTGTGAACATGTTGGCATACAAAGTGACAGTGTTCACTGGTTGCCGCTCTCTAGCGTCCACCTGGGACAGTGTTTACATCAAACTGGTGGGAAAGAAGGGTAAGAGCGGGCAAACCAAGCTCTTCAGCATCATGGGACTTTTCGACTTCCTCCGAGGCACTGTAAGTCTGACTTATGTCTGAATTAAGCAAGGGAGAATCAACGGGGAGTCTGTCATTTTTGGGAAATATTTCTCAATGTGTGTTTTCAGAGCTCTAGCTTCTCAGTGTATTCTCCTGTGACCCTTGGTGACCTGGTGCTGATCGAGCTGGATAAGAAGGGCCTCGTGAAGGATGACTGGTTCCTCTCCAAGATTGTAATCACGTCTCCAGAAGGAGTCGTTTACCACTTCCCCATCTACCAGTGGATCGCCGATAGAAAGACACACCTGTTCAGAGAGGGCAAAGGTTAGTGAGGTTGTTGTGAAAATGAGGTATTATTTGTTCAACTTCAACTTGAACTTTATTTTCACATCACAAGTTTAAATGTGAAAAACAGTGGGTGGAATTATCGATTGTACAAACATAAGGTTACAATAGCAGCTGATATTATAAGTTGCAGCAATAGAACAGTAACAAACATAAACATAGATCTTTGGGCATATAGGTCGCCCCTAAACCCTAAACCCTACCCTAAACCTGTTAAATACGGATAAGGGAGTTGCGCTGTCCCAAAACATTATTCTGCAACTGCTATACCCGTCACCCATTATGCCGACACCGTTATTAGCGCGTGGAGGCGTGCCCGCGTGGGCGTGTTGTTGCTATATCCCCAACATTGCTATTTTGCACACACACATGGGTGAGGCTTTAGGAGGGGGCACAGCAGATTCTAAAACCACCCGCAAAGTAGCCTGATTATCAGCCTGAAGCTGCGTGGAGCTTCAGTCTGAAATTGATTGCAATGAACGCGATTACCAGGGGGATGGGGATTCTAATTTCCCTAAACCAATCACGAGAGATCCACGGATCCGCCCACATCTGACGTCATCGCACAGCTTGTTTTAGCAGATATTCGCTGATTGGCTTGTCGTTAGACCACCCCCACCTCCGACTCTGATTTGAGAGATTTTTCTTCGATCGTGAAAAGCCATAGGCTCACATTATGACAGCATATTGTTTAGTTTAGTTTAGTTTAGTTTAGTTTAGTTTAGTTTAGTTAAGTTAAGTTAAGTTAAGTTAAGTTAAGTTAAGTTAAGTTAAGTTAAGTTAAGTTAGGTTAAGTTAAGTTAAGTTAAGTTAAGTTAAGTTAAGTTAAGTTACTTAACTTAACTTTATAGTCTCAGTTATCTTGGCATATACATCTATATGTACTTACATTTTTTATAAGATGATCGGATCATCTGTGATAGCACGTTTAGGAAACACATTTTCATTTTGCGCTGCTGTCTCGTTAAACCCAGCTGCGGGTCAATATTATATTGTATATTATATATATTATCATTATATTCCCCTCGTAAACGCTACGTTCATGTTTACTGCATTAAAGCAGGGGTTCTCAATCTTTTCAGGCCATCGACCCCCCAAAATAACCATACCATATTTGAACTGGGGACCCCCCAATTTTGTTTTACTCGGTTCCACGGATAAATATTGTGAAAATAGCAGATCTACAAGCTCGCGAGGCGTTGGGAGCTCCGTTGTGGTCCCGACCCACAGGTTGAGAACCACTGACAAGCAAGTTAATGTTGACCACGTAATGTAATGTTGCAGACCTTACAGACCTTACGTTTCCAAAATGCTTAGGGTTGTATACTCCATCGCGTGTCATTGTTTAGGTGCCCAAAATAACAGATCTCTAAGCTATCGACACGCCATGACGCATCGCATTGATAGCTTGTTTGTCTGTTATTTTGGGTGGGTAGGCGACGCACATTACGCGTCTCAGCAATGTAGTATCTGGGTTTGAGAGACTATGATTGATGTAAACTTACAGTAGCCTATCTATAGCTGGCAGTTGTCACAATAGTGTAGCTCTGTTCGGGATTATTGAACAAAGGTGGATGATGAAAGAGAGCGGGGACTATACTTGGACATAACTGCGTCACTTCAGAGGAAACTAAATAGATGGAGCTACTATCCATTAGAATGGTGGAAATGGAACAATAACAGCCAACGTGAGTACATATAGACCTTTCCTGAAACTGGCCAATTTATAGCCATATGGCCCCGTGGTCGGCCAGCTGGAGGAGTGTTCTTGTCTCGCTGCTCACAGCCATGATGTAATTCATTATTTGGGAGCATATGTGTAAGATTCCAATAGTATAAATATTTTAAATGGCTTTATACTATTCCGGATCTGACTAATATGACAAGTTGCTTATTGTGAACACAATAGGCTACAAATGAATATAAAAATGTATTTGGATACAATTAAAACAAATAAGTTGTATTTTGTTGCCTAGCCCAGCCCAACCCAAAGCCCGACAAATACGTGACCAATTGGACCCGGCAGGAAAACAAGCCCAATGTGGCTTGTAAAAATCAGACCAGGCAACAGTGCAGACAGGGAGATAGGAGAGCATATTGGATTGGGGATGACGGCTAGCGCAGTCTTCTCTTAAAGGCAATGGCTTCTGGCACAGTGATTGTTTTTTATCATTGTAACGTCCAAACCACACCTACAGTAACCGCATAATGTAAAGTGTAGCGCAGGTGTTTAGCAGGTAAGGTAGCTGCCCCAGAATACCAACTTTTGCGGGGGAACGCCTCTTGCCTAGTCCTAAATCAGATATCAGTGTGTTTAGCAACTTGGCGCCTGCATTGGGCCCATAGTCTCACACATGTGTGAGACATAATTTAGCAGCATACATTATACATGTTATAGGTGGCAGTTTGCAGAAGACAGGAGCAGAGCACTCCTTCAGTCTTATACAGTATCGGCAAGTTCTTTGCCGCTCTGCTTTTATAGCTGGCTCTACCTACAGTAGCTCCTGCCACGGTGGGCAAGACAGTGGTTGCTCCCCTCCATAGACAATAGGGCATAGCAGTGGCAGACATTTTCTGGTTCCACTCCAAAAAAGCCAATGCATTTCTCCCATAGGGATTTCCAAAACTATTTATATCAATTATTTTAAGCCTAGAATCAAACCATCCAGGGTCCTGGTGAATCATGACCATAAAACATTTTATTCTGTGATTTTTTTTTTAATAGTCAATTATGATATACTATATTTAATGAATACCCTTTGTTTTACGTTGTTGTCACAGAATCAAATGTTTTATGATCATGATTCACCAGGACCCTGGATGGCTTGATTCTAGGCTTACAATAATTTATATAAATATTTTTTGAAATAGGGCACATATAGAAAACCCATTCATTTTCCCCAAAGAGATTTATATAAATTAGTTTAAAGGGGGAGTAACACAATGGCCTCTATTTTGTCACAATTTAATTGTGTAATAGTTGTTACAATATTTGCCAATGTAAATATACACTCAAAAGGTCTATGTTGAGAGCTGTCAGAAGAAGGCGATGCCTAGTGGCCACTATTCTGAAAATCCCTCCCACCGCCTCAGAAAAGGCCGACCCAAAGGCGACGTCACTACGGGGAGATTTGTCACGTGACTCCATTGAAATACATTGTAAAATGCTGTTTGGAATTACAATATTCTACACTGTTATAAGAATGTCAAGGGTGCTAGTATTGTGCTGTACTCCCATTCCTCTGGCAGGAATGCTCTGCGCTCTAGCTTTGAGATACTGGTCGACACTCACCGTCTGCCGGCCCACTCAAGCTCGTGGCGTGCGGCCTTCTCCTGGAGCCGAGGTTTCGGCGGCGGCTTGCTTTTTTGTTTTTATTATAGTTTGTTTGCCATCCTGCATCAATATGTCCGTACACGGACACACATGTCTGTGGCAAGACATGTCTATGTTCGTGGCACATTTTTTTATTTTAATAGATATAGCCTATATATTTCTTCATTATAATGTAGAAACATAAAAATGTGTTTAATAACTTTGGTGACTGGAAAAGTAACATGCTCATTACATGAGTTGCAGGAGATTTTTAGTAGGCCTATTGCACATGGTACCATGTACACAAAATTGACAACAAGACCGAGAAAAATGATCGCTAATAGCTGCCTCAATTCTGTGAAAATAGCAAAATGTGCTTTAAAAAAAGGTAATATTGCCAGAATCACATAGGCCTAGCCGGTTACATGTCATTGTTCCGACATGTCATTGTTCCGACATTACTAACCCTATCCCTAACCCTAACCGCACGCGGAAGCCACGTAGTCGGAGTGGCGGGATGTAGAAATGGAAGGCGGTTCCCGGCCTAGCCCTAAATATATAATAATGGGCTCCTGAGAGAAAACATGACGTCGAATCAACAGCAATATAAATTAATAACTGCAAACAGATTCAAAGTTTAGGCTATCAATATCATACAAAAGTAGAGAGAAGCTGTGATATCACCGCTCTGATGGACAATACATATAATCCTTTTGCAAACAATATCCATGTTCTCTTCGTGTGTGAACATTGATCCAAATGGAACGTTTATTTCAGCAGATAGAATGTGACAGTTTGACATCGTTTGAGCCTTTTGGTGCGCAGCTCCTCTTTACGTTAATTGCCTTCACCCGTTGCGCTGCTGCGCATAACAGGGCAGATCTTCGCCATGCCAGGATGACCTACTCAGGCCCATGAAATTCATAGGCAGTCATAGTAGGCAATTAGAGTGAAATCTGCTCAAACTGACTCATACACTGATACAGATCCATATATAGGCTAAATATTGTTACTGTCGGTTGGAAAAACTGTTCCTTTTTAAAACATATTATTTTATAACAATTTTAAATGGTGAAAAAAGCCAATCTACAAGCTACAATTAATCATAATTCATAAATACTATATTTTAAAAAGTGAAAAATCAACTAAAGTCATTAATAGTGCAAGTTCAAGGATTGAACGGATGTTTTGACATTTTCAGGTAATCTTGTTGTCTTGTTGTCCTCATATGATGCAATCATGTACGGGAACAACATACAAGACCACAAATCTCCTGCAACATATTAATGAGAATGTCACACTTTATGAGTCACCAAAATTATTCAAACACATTATTTTAAGTTTCAGTTGTGTATTTTAGAATATGTTTTTACATTGAAATGACATGTTGATGACCCCTGGTTCAGAAGGAGCTATTTGCTATCAAGGCAAAGGAGGGCAGAACTGGACAAGTAAAGCTCGCTAGTTGAGAGACACTGTTTCAAAGTGTCCAATAATGTCAATAACAACTATAATAACACTCCACAATCATAATCCATGGTAACCCTCCATCCACAGCCTAGGACCTCCTCCGAAAGTCAGTTAGCCTGACTTTTATGAAGTCATGTTAAATACGCTAATTGTGTAATTCCCGGTTACGTCAAAACTATCACTTAACACAATGGTATTCCGTTTTTAATGATAATATATAGCACATTGGTTGGCTATTCAAAAATAGCAGATATGCAAGCCCATAGCACGTAACATCTTTGTGCCGCATTATGAGCTTGTAGATCTGTTATTTAAAAAAAAAAGATTATGTGCAAAAATGTCAAAAAAGTATTTCAATACAGTATATCTTTATACTTTTAAAGCGAATATTTTTAACTAAAATCTTGCTTCTGCATGGAGTCCATGGAACAAAATATTTTGAGATGGGGGCCGACGGCCAAATACATATAATTTGGGGGGTCCTTGACATGAAAAAGGCTGAGAACCACTGAAACAGAAGTTTTTCAGAAATGTAGGAGACATTTTTAGAATCGGCCTCAGGTCTTAATGGGTTAAGGTTCTAAACCTGTTACCAACACTATATTTCTTTTTTTTTTTCCCTTTCAGCTTTGTTACCCTTTGAGGACAAACTACCTTCGGCCAAAAAATGCAGAAGAGAAGAACTGAAGCAGAGAAAGCAGGTCTATCAGTGAGTCTGATGTTATGTGACATACTGGTTCTCAATGTTGGGTCTGTGGACCCCCAGGGGTCCAAATGGACGCTTACAGGTCTCTAACTCTGAGAGTGTACA
The DNA here is from genome assembly GCF_963454915.1 of Gymnoscopelus microlampas. NCBI lineage: Eukaryota > Metazoa > Chordata > Actinopteri > Myctophiformes > Myctophidae > Gymnoscopelus > Gymnoscopelus microlampas. The sequence continues at coordinate 56,157,204 of NC_139940.1, forward strand.
ATTTATACACTCTCAGAGTAATGAATACAGATTCAAAAAGATGTATCAAATAGCGGTTCATGGCCTGGCTACACATGTCAAACAGGGGTGTCCTGGAAATCAAAAATGAAGAATCACTGATATAAGACTATATATAGCTTCAAGTTTGTTTGGTCAAATTACCCAAGGTCTTCCAAGCCAGTTGACTTGTTCTCTCTCCCTCCATAGGTGGGATATGGAGGGGGATATAGACGGCATTCCTCACTGCATGAAGAATGATGGTGGTGCTCTAGATATGCCTTTAGAAGTCCGTTTCTCCTTCACCAAGGAGACACAGTTTCTCTTTACTGCAGCTAAGAGGTGAATAATTTACTATTGACTATTGTATGAGAGGACATTGCTTACGCTGTGTTACAAGTATTGTATATGGATTTTTTTCATGTTAAAGGGATATTTCACTTTCAAATATGTTTGGGGTCATTTTAACATCTACTTCGGCTTTTGTGAGAACCCCGGACAGTTTTTAAGTTGCTTGATTCAGTATTTTGATATTTGATATTCATTTTTATCAGACACGCCCCCTTCCTACACAAACTGTAACTTCAAACTCCATTTTAACCATGATAGATTCATCAAAAACACCGATCCTTGGTTCTGGTGACTCATACTGCCCTCCTAATATGTGAGGGGCCATGTTTTTTCGACGACGTTTTTCATTCATTGTATTTATAGTTGTATTGTATTATTTAAAAAAGAAATACATTTATAAAAAAAACAAAATGATAACTAAATGAAAAAAATATTGGGAAAAAAACACGGTCCCTCACGTATTAGGAGGGCAATATGAGTCACCAGAACCAATAGTCCAGGCAAACTAGCAAATGTGGGACCTCAACATCAAAGTAATTGAAGTTTTTTCTTCACAGACCACTTTTATGAAGTCACCAGAACAACATACTAAAAGTCCTAAGAAATCCTAGTTGCGGAAATATGTTAATATTTGGCATCTAATTGGCATCAATCCAAAATGCCAAGAGTCCAATTTTCATTCGTCTGAGATTTGAATTGACTTCCAAATACATTTTGAGGAGAGGAATTCCGATAAAATACGTTTTTAAAATAGTTTAGCCAATGTTTAACCAATATAACAGAACTACAGGGTGTTATCACTTAGCCTGGGATCCAGACTGTTTCGCTACGTTCGGCGGATTTTGTTTCTCATTCGCTATACAGTCTGGAAAGCCTCTGCACAGACGGGAAAAAACGAACCGCGGCTTCTGATTGGTCTGTAGGGGGGGGGGGGGGGGGTGGGGGGGGGGGGGGAGTTTTTCCAATGTAAAACTCAAGTCACTTTCTGACTTGTTATCTACGTCATTAAAATACGAAGTCGAATAGGAGGCTGGCCAGACTGCTAAGCGAAGTGAGGAAAAAAAATAAGCTGAACGTAGTGAATCAGGCTGGATCCCAGGCTAGTTATAACTAGCATTTCACATACAAGTAGCCTAATTGTGAAATAATGTTTTTCTCCATACATTACACAATATCATTTTATATGGCTTTTTAATAATATTGCTGGACATCTTTGATTAATGCCAATTAAACATACTTCCGCAGGAAAGGATTTCTTAGGACTTTTAGTATGTTGTTCTGGACACCTCATTGAAATACTGTATGGTGAAAACATTCTGTTGCAATTACTTTGATGTGAAATGCTGCTAGAATATCTGGTAATAACACCCTATAGTTATGTTATATAGGTTAAAAAATGGCTAAAATATATTTTTTGATATTTTATCTGAATTCTTCACCTCAAAATGTAATTGGAAGTAAATTGAAATCTCAGACAAATGACAATTTTACTCACCATCATTTTATGATTTTTTGACAATAATTGCTGGCCTTTTTGGATTGATACCAATTAAACACATTACCAACACTAGGATGTCTTAGGACTTTAAGTATGTTGACTTCATAGAAATGGTCTGTGAGGGGAAAAAAATCTGTTACAATTACTTTGATGTGAACCGCTAGTTTGCCCTGGACTACAAGGACGGGTGTTTTCGATGAATCTTTCATGGTTAAAATGGAGTTTTAAGTTAGTATGGGTTTGTATAGGAAGATGCATGGGGGGTGTCTGATAAAATGAATATCAAATATCTAAACACAAAAGATACCATAAAACGTTCTCACAAAAGCCTGAGTAGATGTTAACATTTCCCCAAACGTGTTTTATAGTGAAATATCCCTTTAATATGAAGTAAATATTGAAAGAAATGCTGAATGGCATTTAGATCTAAATATTAAATATAAATGTAAATGCAAATAACGGATACAAAATAGCCTATACGAATATGCTATTTGACACTAGTGTTGAATTGAAGAGTGTAATGTGTGAATGGTATGTGGATCTGACCACATGTCTGTCTGTCTGTCTGTCTGTCTGTCTGTCTGTCTGTCTGTCTGTCTGTCTGTGTCTGTGTGCGTGTATGTCACACATGCACACACAGATTTGGCCATGGTTAATCTCTCAAACCAGGGACCCATTGAAAAGTTCACATCTTGGCACTTGAAGGCCTAGCCAGTTGACACAGAAGTAGTTATCAGTTTAATGTTGAATGCATTTGTAATGTTCTTTTATGTTTTAGTTTTGAAGCAGTCCTCTCGTCTATTTTAAACTTTGTGCTTGTTTCACTCCCCAGTCTGGCGGAGATGAATCTGAATGCTCTGATCAACCACAGGGACAACTGGAACAACGTTAACGCCATTGCCAGTGTCAAATCAACCGAAATTGCAGGTTGGCTATTCCAGTGGTTCTCAAAGTGTGGTCTGGGGACCCCCAGGGGTCATTGAGGGGGTTCCAGGGGGTCACTAGCAATAGGTTAACCACTTAAACCCCATATGGTTGAGTAGAGTCCCTCAAGGCTCTATACCAGTGAATTTTCTGTTTTCTGTTATTCTGGGGAAAGCTTTCACTGAATAGCTGATCGACAAGAGCTTGTCTGTCGATCTGCTATTTCCCCCACGATGCGGATGCTAGGGTTTAAATGGTTAATATAGCATCAAAATCAGTTTAACCACTTTAACCCTACTAGATTTTCAGGCCACTACATGGCCTTCATACATAGTCCTATGTTGCACCATTTGAAGTGTTAAACACTGCTATAACGCTGCTATAACGCTGCTGCCGAGCAGCTATTCGCTTGCTGCACCCAGGTCCACTGTCTCACTTGTGCGACCTTGTGTTCGGGAGGTAGGGGTCTACGACCACTTCCTGGTAAAACTGGAAGTGAACAGATCCACTTTCGGGTTACACCATTGAACTCCACACCCCTCAGAGAGTGTGTGGGTTTCTAGTTTCTAGGCAATCCGACAAACCGGAAATAGGACGGCAAACCCGGAAGTGGTCATTTTATTTTTGATGAAATTGGAAGGACCACCCACCAAGTTTCGGTATTTAGCATAATGGGAACTGGAGTTATGGCTTTTTAAACCCCAGCCAATAGGAACACAGAGGGGGCGGGGCATCAGCAATTACAGCCTGTCCCTATTGGCCGTCTAAGAGCACCTACCAAATTTGGGGTATTTAGCATGCTGGGAACTGGATTATGGCTGTTTAAAGCCCAGCCAATAGGAATACAGAGGGGGTGGGGCTTCAGCAATTACAGCCTGTCCTTATTGGCCATCTAAGAGCATAATTATAGTTATGATGGTTCAGTGTAAAACCAATTTTATTTATTATGCATGGTTTACATTCATTTAAGTTCATAGTTAGGCTGGTAAAATGGAATAGATACATGTTTAGTATTTAAAATGTTGTATTTGCACAGTGATAATGACACATAGACATGGTGAAGAAAACGAAAAAGTCAACTTTGTTCTAAACAATGCAAAATGGATGCTGCTTGGCTGAACAGTAAACTAAACAGAAAGCAGAGTAAACAGAGTTCCATCTCTCTTCCAGACCATGTGCAGAGCCAATGGAAAGAGGATGCTTTCTTCGGCTACCAGTACCTTAATGGTGTCAACCCCATATTGATCCGCCGCTGTTCAGCCCTGCCAGTCAACTTCCCTGTCACCGATGACATGCTGAGCCTCCAGGGTGGGCGGAGCTTAAAACAAGAAATGAAGGTGCTTTGTTTTTTTTGTTTTTTGTTCTTAAATAGTGAACTGATTCTTTATTCTTTGGGACACAAATATAGGTATTTGGGAGTATGGCCAAATCTACCGTTGTCTTTTAGATGAACTTCAAAACACAGTGTTTGCACTTTTTGGGCCGGACATCTGCCCTGCCAAGGTAAAGAGCAGTAATTAAGAAATCAAAAATCACTGAAAAATGGGTTTAAAAGTGCTTCAACTGGTCAGCCAAATGAGATATCGGCATATAAGTGATATTACACTAATTGTGCATCTGTTCTTGAGATAATTGTTTATCCCCCAAAATCGCTAATTTGACCTTTGGGATACACAAATAAGTCGGCGTGTCCAAAAACGTAGTTACTGCTCTTTACCAAATATAAATTGCTTACCCCATGGCCACGGATGTTACAATTGTGTACGGCTCCTCAGAAGTACCCGTATTATCCGTATTGTTCAATAAAAAGCATGTTAATCTGATCGGAGGTAATTTTCTCCGTATTTTCTCCATATGCTTTCAACTACGTGACCCTATCGGTTGGGAGGTGTATTGCTCTCTGATACATTATAACTCTACGAGAAAATGGCCACTGATCATATTAAAATGCTTTTTGTTGAACAATACAGAAGATACAGGTACTTCTGAGGGCCCATACACAATTGTAACATCCGTGGCCATGGGATAAGCACTTCATATTTGAAATCTGAACGTTTATGTAGATGCCAAAATGGGAGAAAGTGCAAATATGCACTTTCTCACTTTGTTGTACTATGTTGAAGTTCATCCATGACGGTCACAGGCTGGCTCAGCACACGTGTGTGTGCGCGCGCACGTACACACACACACACACACACACACACACACACACACACACACACACACACATTTAAAATCAGGCGCCCCGGCTGGCAAGGGGGAGGCAGTATTCACCTGTTTCCTAGGCTGTGTGTTTTCCACTTCCTGTCGATTTGATCCAATGAAATCCATTGAAACTGGTCAGATGACCAATGATATCCAATGAAATCGACAGGAAATGTCAAACACACAGCCTAGGAAACAGGTGAATAGTGGCCAGGATTACTACATGTTTTTGTGAGGGTACCGACCCTAGGGGACACGGGGAAAACATGCAAACTCCACACAGAGAGGCCCTTTCTCCATGGCAAGACTTTTTTTTTTGTTAAATGGTCGCGACCAAACAAACTATTGGCTTGACTCCTCATACATACACACACACACACACACACAGCTCCGACCGAGAAAAGTCAAGCAGCAACGAGACAACACACACAACCCCTTGCAGAAGCTGAGGCACACAAACTGAATTAGCTCTGTTCATATACAATTTATTCAGGAATAATGTTCAGTATGAGCGGGTGGCTTAAAGGAGAATTTTGGACTAAAGTTTTCTTACCTTTTCTATGACGTTATGATATCTTAGGATGAATGGTACAGTAGAACATTTTCATAAATCCACCCCTGGTCCGCCACAGCTTAAAAGGTGCGCGGATAGGCCTTAGGTTAGATCACATATTTATAGCTTTTTTTTTTTTTAGATCTGACGTTCATAGTGAAAGAACACTGTCCCAAAAAAAAAAAAACAGAAGTCTTGCTAGACGAGATTGAAATCTCGAGATTGAAATCTCGTCTTGCGAGACTTCTGTTTGTTTGTTTTTTGGTTGCATAGTGTTCTGTTTTCTACTGTACCATTCATGTACCATTCTTATCTCTTTCACTGCAAGATTAAATACATAAATAAATTGCCCACTGCCAGCGATTTTAACTTTTCAACTAGTCACAGAATATTCATATCCAGTATGATCGATCCCCTGACAGTTGCTAAACACGGAGGGTTTCACTGTGCTTCCGCGAGAAAGAAAAAAGAAAGTCATTTTGACCCCCCGGTGAAGGGAGAATGCAGGGGGAAAAAAAAATCCCCAAATACGCTAAACAGGAAGTCAATGGTGGTGGAGACTTGAGGATGAAAATGGTCACTTGTGTGTAAGAGAACAGCGCCATCTGGTGGAAAACCACTGAAAACAAAATAGTCGTAAAAGTCGTCTTTGGCAGTCTGAGCCTTTGGGAAAAAAAGTCGTCCTTGGCAGTGAAAGAGTTAATAATTGTATACTTTAAAAGATGTACGAAAATAGCAAGAAGAAATTGATCTACAACTGCGTATCGTTACACGTGAGCTTGTAGATCAGCGATTTTGGCTTTGGAAAATTTGTGAACATTCTTCAACATATTTGGATTTATTTTTAATGGAAACAATTCCAACGATTATGCAAAAAATAATTGCAATTAGCTCAACTAATGGCAATCAGGTGATTGTGTAATACGTGACAGGGCTAAATGAGTCCAATGTGAAGCAATACTAACATTGTTAATGTTTCCAACAGAATGGCAACATCTTCCTGTGTGACTACAAGGACTTGGATGGAGTGGAAGCAAACATCATCGACGAAAAGCAGCAACACCTGATGGCTCCACTGATGCTGCTGCACTCAACACCTGACCTCGAACTGATTCCCATCGCCATTCAGGTAAGAACTAATCTGACTCAGCCAGATGGAAGAAGCTTGCTTCCCACTTGTCTCACAACCTACTTCCATCTGTGAACTCGGTAAGAACCACGCCCGCCTGGTCGAAACACCAAAGAAGCAGGACGCCCCGTCTGGTCGAAACACCAAAGAAAGAAGGTGTGAAATTCTAATAGAGAAAATACCTTCATATCCATTGACTTGGTTGCGTGCTTGTTAAACATTCGACTCTCATTCCCAACTCTCCATGATCGAATTCCACCACGACAGTCTTTTACCGAACACCGCGGATTATAATTTTTCCGCCGATTGGTTATAGTTATGGACCATGAGGGAGGCAACGTTCGGCACGGCAACTCGCTCGCTTTAGCTCGCTCGGTGGTGCCTCTCGAGCCTACTCAGCGCCGTCCGAGTTATGTACTGATAGGGACAGAATAGTAAATCATGTTTTGGGAAGAGCGTTTGACCCAACCAGTGTGTGTATGCGTGCGTGCGTGCGTGCGTGCGTGCGTGCGTGCGTGCGTGCGTGCGTGTGCGTGTGCGTGCGTACATTTCGGCCATTTGAAAATAGCAGATCTACAAGCTCACAATGGTTGCGATGCAATGCATTGTGAGCTTGGAGATGTGCTATTTTCAAAAAATTTAATATACATTTGGAAAATTGTGAAATAGGACATTGTGCATAATGAGTATTTTTATTTGAGTACTTTTTAACTAATTATAGTTAATTATAGACCTTATAAATAGGCCTACTCATAGTACTTTATGAGCAACAACAATAATCATGTCATATTTATTATAATCACTAATTTGCTATAAAGTGTCTTTAAATTGGTGCTGTAATAATGAAAGTAGAATAAATAGCATTAATGCAGGCCTATTACAACTATCCTTGTAAAAAACAAATCTTCTATAAATTATGAAGTAGAATACTTGACCTTATAAGTAATTAGAATGATTTATAATGTGTTATATTGTACTTCAGAGTTCTTATAACGGGCGGCCAAGACACTTTTACACGCGGAAGAGAACGCAAACTCCCTTGCAAATCGCCTACACGCAAGTGATCCCAGATGTAGGCTGTGTTGTGAACCTGTGAACTCAATACCACCCCATCTGTCATAGAGTCAGGTTAAGTGAGAACTAGCTCTGGTCCACAGCCTAAAAGGAGTTCTCCTTAAGGCTATGGGACTTTCGAGCCTTTTCGCACGCACCACAGGCTGCATATATAGCCTCTCGTCTGCAGTAAAAATAAAAAATACTCTTTCGCTACTCACCAAAACAAAGACGGTTTTATGGAGTCTAAGTCTAAAATACACTTTTTGGCCAAAATGTCAAATATTTCACCGGAAAGAAAACCTTTATTTAGTTACTCTGCTGCGGCCTCTACAGATCCAGTCAATGGAATTTTGTAGCAGCTACAAACGTCACATGTAGCTTTGTAATCTTCATGTCGCTGGCTTCCATTTAAAAATAATGGTAGACTGTATGTATGACGAATAAACAATCCAAAAAAGTGTCAGCAAAAACTGTAACATCAATCTATAAATTTGGTGATGCCTCTTTCATAAAGGGTGATGCTTGTATTTGTGGTAAAAAAAAAAGGAAGAGAGAAAGAAAGATAAATAGTAACAACCTTGTTTTGACAATGATTATGTAACTTCATCACCACATAATATTTGTGTTCTGTGTGGAGATACTCACAAACAGCAGTTTAAATTAACGTGAATTAATAACACAAAATAAACAGGAGCTTTTACTCCTCACAAAGTAGCAGCCCTGCATGTCAGAGATGCCAGTAAATTGAGTATGGCTTGTGTATCAAGGATTTGAGCCAAATGCAATTTAATTGCTGCGTGTTGCTGCCTCCTACATTATGTGCAATTTAGAAACAGGTGGTATGCAGGACCGTTGAGTGATTTCCAACGAGCGCTTCCAAACTCCATTGCTCGATGCTGCTCAATGTTTTGCCACTCAGTCTAGATGAGGGGGCCGTTGGAAAAGTGACACATGTGCATACTCTCTATTTCATCTAATTTAATTTAGTTGTAAATTGTGACAGTGCCTCATGTCGTTCCGTACAGTTGAAGCAGGCGCCATCAGAGGACAATCCTATCTTCTTGCCCACTGACTCCCAGCATGACTGGCTGATGGCCAAGATCTTTGTAAGAGGTGCCCATTTCCAGGAACACGAGCTCAACACTCACCTGCTGCGCACTCACCTGATGGCAGAGACCTTTGCAGTGTCACTGCTAAGGAATGTCGCCATGGTTCATCCTCTGTACAAGGTACAGCTATCAGAATTCAATCAAATGTTTTTCTTGTGCAGCAACACAACCAAGTAATACTATCAAATCCAGTTGAGATTATGAACACATTGACTTATGTCATATTCACATATTAGCAATACAATTATAATGGGTATAACATTGACTAGATGATACAGTTATGATGACTTAAGAACTCATTTCCAATACTGTCAATTTCTCCTCCTCAGCTCCTGATTCCTCACACCCGCTACACTCTGCAGATCAACAGCCTGGCCCGAAAATTACTGATTTCTGAGGATGGATTTTTTGATGAGGTAGAAAACACTGATTCACAGCTCAATTCTGAAAAATACATTCAATCTCTTTCAGTCTTAACCAATAGAGGGGATAAAGTCTCTATCCCCCTGGGACACAGCGTTATTTTTTCTCTTGAAAATCCCATAGGGGAATATTATTGCGTCATATAACAACTGTGTTCTGTGTCATTTTAGATTTTAACCACTTTAACCATTATTTTATACTTTGGCTATTCAACAATAGCAGATATAAGCTAATAGCTATGAGCTTGTACTCGCTATGAGCTTGTAGATCTGTTACTTTTTTAAATCTTTGAATATTATATTGTTTAAAGCAAACATGTTTAACCCTTCCATTGTGTTATGGTCATTGTTTACCCGTTTTCAAGTTTAAATAGGTAAAAAGCACCCTGTACATGTCTTTATTGGAACAAGGCTTCATGATATCCTCAGAAACAGCTATTTTAACGCAAACAAATTAATTACCACCATTTTAGTTAATTCTGAAAAAGGTGACATCTGTGGTGTTAAGGGTCAAATTTGACCCGGCAGAGAAGTGTGCCTCAATTCCCCCCAAATTGTCAATATTCAATGTTTACAGTGAGAGAGTGAGAGAAACTTGTCCTCAATTTGCATTTGCTATTAGGAGTAAAATAAAGTTTGAGTTTATGAAAAATAAATGATTTTTTACCTTCTATGGTTTAAGCGTCAATTTTTACATAATATTAACAATTTTTAAAGTTAAAAAACTTTTCTTTTTTGGAAGTGTGTTCTAATATTAGTCTATTATAGCTAGATAACATCATTATCCATTGTCTTCATTATAGGAAATGTAAGGAGTGATTTTTTACATTTTTATAATTGAAAACGAGATATATTTAAAGATGAAACCCTAACCCAAAAATAATATTTTAAAAAGTGTTTACATGGATATGAATGCCTAACAAGTCAGCTATGGGGGGGTGCTCCTTCCATTCCGACATCGCCACTCCGACTAGTGGCTTCCGCGTGCGGTTAGGGTTAGGGTTAGGTATAGGGTTTGTTAACGTCGGAAAGGCGACATGTCGGAAAGGTGAAATGCACCCAGCTATGGGGTGGGAGAAAACATATATATATATATATATATATATATACACCTATCATTGTGGTGGTCCTTGACATGAAAAAAGTCTGAGAACCATTGATATAGCAACATACGTTTTTTTTTCAGAAAACTGTTAGGATTTAGACGACATTTGTAGATTTGCCCTGCAGATCTTAATGGGGTAAACCCTACTATACTTTATTAACAGGGGCCCCCCAGGGGTCTATATTTGGTCCCATCCCTTTTCCCCCTCTTCCCTCAAGTTGCACAACTTGTAGATCTATCATCAAGTTGTTGGGAACTTGTAGATCTGCTAATTTTGACAACTGTTCAAATGCTGTCCTATTTTCCTATTATATGTGTCTTCCAGTTTACGGCTTCAGGTGGAGAGGCTATGAAGACAATCCTGCAGAGAGCCACGTCCTCATTGACCTACAGCTCTCTGTGTCTACCTGATGACATCAAGGAGCGTGGCATGGACTCTGTACCAGGATTCTACTACAGGGATGATGGGCTCAAACTGTGGGACATCATTCACGAGTAGGAACATCTGATGATTCTGCTTTACTAATGTCCCATGAATATTAAGTCACTCTGGAGAGCTCCCTGAGTGAGAAATTGTCAAATGTGACCAAATTTGACTAGGAAACAGTCATTTAGTATTTTTTCATTTTCATGTTTTCATGTCATATGAAAGCAGGGAATCATAGCAAAATAATGATATATTGGTTAATAAGATTGAGTGAATAGTTTTTAAAATACAGCTTATAGAACTGAAGTCAAGTTAAAACCCTTCAGTAGAGAAAAGACCAGTTGAATGGATCTCATTCAAAGATAGTAAACAGGGCTATCAATCCCATCATGCACAGCGGGATTTACATATCCTTTGTTTAAAGACGGGGTGCCGTGATCCCCCCCCCCCCCGCCCCAAAACATAATCATCAGGTATTATGGTTATACTAGGAGGAAGATTTTTGTGTACAGAAAGTGTACAGAAATTGTTAAAATTAGGTTTTTATGTGGACACGCCTCCAGTTCATTAAGTATACCTGGTTCTTACCTTAGCACCTCCTCCACCACCTTAACACCACCCACCTGTCCTAGTCCCTCCTCCTCTTCATGCCCACACCTGTTGTGTTATGATAATGAGAGGGAGGGTATGTTTTTACTATGTCACTAAAGCGCTGTTTCTCTATTGGCACGTTTGACCCTCAAGGTTTCAGCCTCCAGGAAGAAACTCCAAATAGTCAGAGGGGACATAAAACACCATAAAACCACCACCGGGGGGCTTAATGAAGTTCTATCAACCTCATAGACACATGAAAAACAGTGTAAAAAAAACATAATCATCAGGTATTATGGTTATACTAGGAGGAAGATTTTTGTGTACAGAAAGTGTACAGAAATTGTTAAAATTAGGTTTTTATGTGGACACGCCTCCAGTTCATTAAGTATACCTGGTTCTTACCTTAGCACCTCCTCCACCACCTTAACACCACCCACCTGTCCTAGTCCCTCCTCCTCTTCATGCCCACACCTGTTGTGTTATGATAATGAGAGGGAGGGTATGTTTTTACTATGTCACTAAAGCGCTGTTTCTCTATTGGCACGTTTGACCCTCAAGGTTTCAGCCTCCAGGAAGAAACTCCAAATAGTCAGAGGAGACATAAAACACCATAAAACCACCACCGGGGGGCTTAATGAAGTTCTATCAACCTCATAGACACATGAAAAACAGTGTAAAAAAAGTGCAAAAACATGGCACCAGCTCTTTAATGGTTTAGGGTTAGGCTCTCTTTGTTATGTATGCTCTTTGAGAAGTGTTTGCCACTGCCCCCTGCTGGAACAAGCTGGTTCCAGTGACCAGGAGGACTTAACTAAGATACCTTTTCACAACAGTTTTAAAAAAATATGATTGTTTATACATCTTTATTTGACATTCTCATCAGACACAAGCCAACAGACTAATGATACCTTTCAAAACGATTGTGTAGAAATAGCGGATTTTACCGCGATTTCTGTCAGACATACTATGGTATGTGAAGAGTCTAACTGGGCTATAAACTAATTTTGTGTAAAAATATATATTAAAAAAAAAAAAAAGTTTTTCTCCCTTCCTGAACAATGGGCACCAGTGAGATGACTGTCCTCTAGTCAAAAATGGTCACAAATGTTAAAGGTAGGGTATAAGTGATTTTTATTTGTTAAAATAAGGGTAAATAGCTCTACAGTATTCAGATATAACTCATTCTTTAGAGTGTTTGTTCAGTAACAGGAGTCTCCATTTCTCTCCAGCTCTTTAGTCAACAGAAAATGCATTTTCAGGTCGGAATACCAATTATGAGAGAGATCCCATACGGGATACAGAAAAAAACAAATGGATATGGAAGTGATGGCACAAAGAAATGAACAGACAACATTTAAACTGGAACACAACTAAATTTAGGCTGATACATGGGTACTATCTATTGATTGGCTGAATGCTGTTGTGTTGTGTTGTGTTGTGTTGTGTTGTGTTGTGTTGTGTTGTGTTGTGTTGTGTTGTGTTGTGTTGTGTTGTGTTGTGTTGTGTTGTGCAGGTTTGTTGAGGGGATCCTCGGCTACTATTACAAGACTGATGATGAGGTCCAAAAAGACATTGAGCTGCAGAATTGGATCAAGGACATCTTTGAGCATGGATTTGGCGTACCTGTCCCAGAAGGCACAGGTACGCTTAGGGGCCCTTACTGCACACAAAGCGTTTTCTGAGCTGCCAGTGCCTGTCTACCCTGCATTTCTATGGGCAGTGCAGAGCTCCCCTTCCCAGCGCATGAGCATTGCACTTCAACACTCTCACCGTTTTTTGCGCCCTAGTCACTGCCCTTTTGATTTTACTGGTTATGTCTGACAAGATCATTTTTACCCGGTCATTATTAATCTAAGTGTTTTTATCCAGAGATTGGTTAACCCATTTTTCACCCAGTGCCAATTGCCTAAGCTTTTATTCCTGGGCGCTACTCTCCCTCTGCCAGCTTGGGGAGAGCCCCAAACTGAGCTCATGCTTCCTTCAATGAGGCGTTATTAGACCGCGTCTTATCACCCGACGGGGGAGTTTCCCCGGTAGGACGTAACGTGTGGAAGGAACACGTTATTCCAACCAGTTCCTTTCCCCTCCATCAGGCGCACTGGCTGACCAGGGGGAGACAGTATAGAGACAATGATTAGTTTTTTTTTTGTGAGGGTACCTACCCTCGGAGACACGGGGAGAACATACAAGCTCCACACAGAAAGGCCCTTTCGCCAACCCTACCTAGAATATGGGAGGACACGGAGGATAGGACACGCCCCCAGCACCCACAGCGTCCCCGGCAGGAATTGAACCTAGGACCTTCTAGCTGTGAGGCGACAGCACTACCGACTGCGCCACCATGCCCAACCCGGTCATAAAAAAAAACAGCCATTTTTAACCCAACGTAGAATGTTTATCACAATCATCATATGTCCATGTTTACATGGTGAGCTATTAGTGCTAATAACACAGATGGCAGGTCGTTTGAGCACAGCAACGGTTGATAGTTTCAAACGTTGCAGGTGTCAATAAATGTTGCATTTTTAGACATGATATCCAAATATCCTCTTCCGTTCATAAAACACTTTCTGTCAGTGGGGTAATTTGCATAGGGTTGATGGGATGTACACACACACACACACACACACACACACACACACACACACACACACACACACACACACACACACACACACACACACACACACACTATATATATATATATATATATGCAATTCCATGACCTTTCTAGTATAATGGACTTCCTAATGGCATGGTTCCTGCCAGATTGACACTACTCTATCTGTAACCAGCAGAACAGATGATCAAAATGAATGGCTGAGATAAAAAAGTCTGTCTATAAAGGCCAGTCTTGGGATGAAAGCCCAGACCTGGACTGATGTCTGCATAGTGTTGCGCTGACCTGTGACCTGTTCTACATGTCATTAAAAGTAATGATAAGGTTCTAGATCAGCAGTCCTACTCTGACAGTTGATAAATATAAGCCCCCTGAATTTATTGTTTCAAAAGATCCTTATTTTTTCATGTTCTGTTTGCATATAGGACTGGTAGACAGGGTGTACAGGAGGCTATACTGTCACCTTGCATGATCTTTTATTAAAAATCATGACAAGCTGTTTGTAGATTTCTCATCAACTTTCAACACTATTCAACCCCGCCTGTTTGTGGATGAACTCTGTAAACTACTTTGGTGTTGACTCTAGTTGTGTTGATTGGATCCTCTCCAATAGAAGACGTGAGGCAGAATGAGAGCTACAATACTTACTTACTTACTTACTTACTTACTGTCCTTTATGCCGGCTGTAATAGGCTCATACAAATCAATTAAGCTCTGCTTTATACATTTGTACTTTATTGTATGGCTTTATTGGCTGTTAGATTAGGTAAATGACCACATGAGTTATAATCAAATCCAAAGATTGAGAATAAACCAACAACCTCTTGTTGATATACACACGCACGTGTCGTATATGGTCCCATCGATCAGACAAAAACAACACTATTCCCTGAGTGTAAGAAAAACAAGAATCCAGTTTGAAACTGGGTTTGTCCATAGAAATGTGTGTATTCGGACATAACATCTGTGTGTTGCCAATCACAGTGTAACCTGAATCACAGAAACATTACAATATATACAAAAATTAAACACACCTCCTGGTTCATTTCCAACCACTTACAAACAGGTTTTTAAGAACAAAAGACTTATTGGGCCAGCCTTCTCAATCAGCACAGGGAATTAGCATCTGCCTTGGTTTCAACATGTGACAATTTACTTTAACCCTTATCTTTAAAACTATACTTTTACTCAAGCTCATATTATGAAATATTTGTTTAACATCTTATTATCTTCAAAATAAGACCACACACATATGTATTCAACCTTGTATGAATTATTTAAACTAAAAGAGATGATTTAAAATAACATGACTTAGGTTTCGGTGGACAGAGAGAGATGAATTCACAGATGCATTCACGTTAGCCTTAACCTTGCATAAAGACAATAATATTGTAATCTGCTAGATAACAAAAGACTTGGCCTGGTGACTTGTTTTAGTTCACACCAAGACCTGGGCTCCCTAACTTAACACAATGGTCAGGAACTCCTGAAGTGTCACTGATCAACACATCAATAGCAGAGACATCAGTTCAGAGAGTGAGACATGGCTCCACTCCGCCTGTGGCTCTTCAACTTAATTAAATCAATCAGAATGAGTTTGTCTATTTAGTTAATTAGTTTAGACTTCCTAATCCATGTTTAATAGATACTTTTAGTCCTAGATATACCATACACACACACACACACACACACACACGTACACACGCACACGCACGCACGCACGCACGCGCGCACGCACGCGCACACGCACGCACGCATGGCTTAGTGTTTCCTTAATGTTATAGGAGGCTATCCGCTATCTTAGTCGGTTACATACTGTAAATATTGTTTAAATCAGTGAAATTGCTGCATTCATCATACAAATATCAAATATCAAACAATAACAAATATCCATGGCAAAAAAAGTCAAGCTACACCTCTGCTTTCTGTGGACAGACTGGACACGGCCCCTCAAAGATGCAATCCATAACCTGTTTACTCTTCAATCATCCAATCCAACAAACAGTTGCAACAGCTAAATAAGCTGTTGTCACTGCAGAGAAGATTTGTCACATTTTCAGGCAAAACCCACACACTCGGCCGGGGTGCTCATTCCACAAATGCAGGTTCCTTACAAACCATTCAACCCATTAAGAGCTGAGGCCGATTCTAAATCAGTAGTTCTCAAACTTTTTCGTGCCTAGGACCCCCCCATCTGAAAATATTTCCTGCCAGGGACCCCCCGGAAGAGAAGCTTTGTGTTAAAGATGCAGTGCCATGATTTCTTTTCCGCCTAAAAAATTATGATCAGGTATTATGATTATACTAGGAGAAATAATTTTCCCCAAAAAGTGTACAGAAATGGCAAAAATTACGTTTTTATGTGGCCATACCAACCAGGTCATTATATATGCGTGGTTGTCAGGTGGGTGGTATTCTATCTGAGTTAGCCACACCCCACAATGTTAAGTGAGTTGTGGTAGGCCGTCCCCTGTTATTGTGATGTCATCAAAACAGGGTATTTCCAACGGGCATTTTGACTCAGAGGCTTTCAGCTTTCAGGAAGAAACCAAAAGTACACAGGGAAGGCAAATTTGCACATTATAACAACATCTGGAGGTCTATTAGAGTAATGTTAACTTTGTAGACACGTGAAAACCAGAATAGGCTCAAAACTATGGCACTGCATCTTTAAAAAAACACTTTCAAGATGTTCTCAAAAATTGTTCAAAAACAGCAGATGCACAAGCTTGCTGACGTGCTGTGAGCTTTTAGATATGCTATATTGTATTGCCAACACTAAAATCTAAAATGACTCTTCCCGGTGCTTTCCCGGTTTTAACAGGTTAAAATGGAAATAAACAGGCTTTCCAAAGGCAATCAAGTTATTTCCAAGAAGCATTGTTACGGCAGAGAAATAATCTATCAAACACACATTTCTGAACATTTTAACGATTCATGTTTTTAATAGTGTTTATTATGATTCTGGTTTGGATATATGTAGCGAGGAACTTCACATAATGCTATTTTTAGATATAAACATAATGCTTTTGAATAACTACGTCATGTCAACAGTTATATGCATTGTATGCAGGTATTATGCAGGTATTGTTTGCATTTGTATTATGTTCCTGTTACCACAATGCTTCTACCGTAATTATTATGTAATGATTTGATTCCTTTGACCAACAACTGTTTTCTTTCATGTTTTCTGTCCACACTCAGGAGTGCCTAAAAGTTTCAGCTCAGTGAGTGAGTTGGTGAAGTTTGTCACCATGGTGATATTCACTTGCTCTGCCCAGCATTCTGCTGTCAACTCTGGACAGGTATGTCCTTTTAGATTCCCCGTCATAGAAACACTGACTGACCAGACAGACTGTTATGAAACCACTGACTGACCAGACAGACTGTCATAGAACCACTGACTGACGTGACAGACTCTCCACATTAAGTTTGAGTTCTGCATGAAAGCTACATATTTAGGGCCCGAGCACTGCACAGTAGTGCGAAGCCCTATTGAAACTGCAATGATTATCATTATTCTGTGAATCATGAATCGCGTTTTTGAGGCGCAATACGTGCTACAAAAGTTACGCAACTTTGCACACACACATCACCTGTGTCGAAGAAGTACGTATTTAAAACATCAGAAAAAGGGGCGTGGCCTCATGGCACAATACGGTTTCACCTACATGTATGAAAATCAGTACACACCTGTATCATGTCCCGACTTATGAAAAAGTCTCCGGAGCCATGACCGAAACCAAACAGGAAGTCGGCCGTTTTGAATTTATAGTGGCGTTTTTGTTCATTTCACGCCATTTTGAAGGGTTGTACTTTAACAAACTTCTCCTAGGCAGATTGTCGTATCCGCCTCAAATTCGCACACAAAAGACGTTAACAATGACATTTTATCAAAAGCTTTGGTTTTCGTAAAACGGTGTGACTGTAGCGAAGCGTCAAACTTCAACGCAAAACAGGAAGTGAAAATAGACAATCTACAATTCCTATTGGCTGGGCTTTAAACAGCCATAACTCTGGTTCCCAGCATCGAAACACCTACAAAACTTCCTAGGTAAACTTAGACGGCCAATAGGGACAGCCTGAAATTGCTTAAGCCCCGCCCCCTCTGTGTTCCTATTGGCTGGGCTTTAAACAGCCATAACTTCAGTTCCCCGCATGTTAAACTTCTGCGACTTGCTAGGTGCACTTAGACGGCCAATAAGGACAGGCTGCAATCGCTTAATCTATGTAGCCTAACTTTTCAGCGGATAGACAGACAGACAGACAGACAGACAGACAGACAGACAGACAGACAGACAGACAGACAGACAGACAGACATGCATATGTGTAACATCTTCATCTATTTCTATTCTTATAGTTTGACTATGGTGGTTGGATGCCCAATGCTCCCATCACGTTGCAATGTCCTCCTCCCACCACTAAGGGGAGCTCAAGTGAGAGCAGCATGTTACAAACCCTTCCTGATATCCACACTACGGCCAATGGCATGGCCATCCTGTGGCTGCTCAGCAGAGAGTCCAGTGACTTCGTAAGTGTCCCTTCCTTCATTAAAAGTCACCTTATACATAGTTGCATGTTACGTGTTGCGGTTCAGAAATATCAGATCTACAAGCCCACGTCGCATCACACTGCGACACATTGTGAGCTTGTAGCACTGATATGTTTGGTGTGTGGCGGTGTCATACAACCAAGCATAAACGACGCCTGATTAACTACCTCATCTTTGAGTTCCATTCCTGTAATGGAACTCAAGGGCCTGGTGTGACTATTGACATGTGTACAGTGACTACCTGAACAGTGTTTGTATCAAGTGTTTGTATCAAGTTTGGTGCGGGGTGGAGCAACGGTGCGCCTTGCAAGTTACATTTGTGACGTCCATATAGGGGTATAGGGTTAACCACTTAAAACCTAAACTTAATTGACCGGATAATACTAGGCCCCCTCCTGTTTTCACCCTGCATTAAATATCTTCACCAAAAATAGCTGATATAAAAGCCCACAGTGCGTCACTTGTGAGCTATTTGCTATTTTGGCAGATTGTAGGATAGAGATGCTAGCATAGGCTATATGACATCACAGTCAAAATAACCCCACCAATGCAGTTCTAATCGTCTGAGGTCAAATGTATGTATTGTAACTATTGTGAATACACAGACAGGAAATGTGTTTATGTACCTGTATTATAATATATGTTTCTATTTCCTCAGGTTCCTCTTGGTCATTACCCAGATCAGCACTTCAATGAGGATACTCATTCGACGGTCATGGCCCAATTTAAAAAAGACCTTAAAGACCTCAGTGCAGCTGTCCGTAAGAGAAACGAGTCTCTGAAAGTCCCATACACATACATGGACCCACAGCTGATGGAGAATAGTGTTGCCATTTGATTCACTTTATTCTGAGGAATTCCTTCACTATGGAATAACCTTTTTCATTCCAATGATTGACCCCCAGGTAGATGTGCATTAGGCTACAGACCCCCATTTGATACATACTGTATGTTATACTTAATGTCTACACTGTGAAAATCCTCAGTGATAATTTAACTTCCATGAAATGGTATGGAATGCATGTGCAAATACAACATACAAAATATTGATTTGATGCTCATATTAACTCATTCTCTGCCTCTGACGTAATTGACGTAATTAACCAATACCACCACTGACGTAAAAAATGTAATTTAAAAAAAATAATAATAATAATAATAATTTGACCCAAAGACCAAGGAGATATGATTTTTTTTGAAGATTTAGACTCCCATCCACTTCCTTGTTAACTTAAAACTTAAAAGTTCTGTATCTCGGCTCCTGAGTACTTTTTTTTTTTTCAATGAAAAATCTCTGGCAGTGGGCAAACACAAAAAAAAAAAGTTCTGGCAGTAGGAAGTATTACGTTGGTTTGTATTTGCACATACAGTACATTCCATAGGGCTAGACCACACATGGACACATGACATCATCAACTTGAGAAGGGCATTGTCCCGCTTCAGTAACTATTTCTGAAATAAATAAAAGTAATAATAAAATAAATAAAGTGTTTTTCATTTTCATTTTTGTTATAGACGGCAATTCAGGGCAATTTACTTTCTTTTACTTTTCAGTTAAGTTACTTTCCAACAATGGTCATTTCAAAACAGTTTAATTTGTAATTTCAAAGAAAAGTAACTTTTGAGGTTGATGTTGATATTCATATTGCAGCTGTTTTCAATTTGTAATTTTTAATGTCAAGGTTCAGGTTTCTTTATTATGACATCAAAGCAAAACAAGTTGTAAGTTTCAAAAAATAAATCGGTGAAAAGTCTCTTTCTTTTTTTTTCTTTTTAAAGTTATTTGGTGAGTGCTGTCATAAATGTTTGGATATTGTGTTTTTAGAAGTATATTAGGTTTAGTACCAAAGAAGTTTTACTCTGGGAAGGTGAAATCAGATTCCTCCATTCATTGCGGTGAAATCAGATTCCTCCATTCATTGCACTGACCCAAGTTTATATACTTGTAGGCATGTTGTAATGTTTCAAGTTTCTTTAGGTCTACTTCGGATATTTTGTTCCACCATACGCTGTGGCCCCGGAGTGGCCATTGAGAGAAAAAACTATGTAGGCCTAAATGAGTGCACACATTACTACATTGAGCACACAATTTACTAAATTGTGCAATGTGTGCGCTCGAATTGTGCAACGCACTCACTATAACTGGAACCGCGCAATTCAATGAGTGGTTCTCAAGCTTGTTTTATTTCATGTAACACAGTTTAATACGCATTAGTAATGTCAATAATGCCCCCCCCCCCCCCCCCCCCCAACCAGTGATTTGAACTATTTGCTAATAAGTATCATGGTTACATCATCACTCACATTTCACACACATACAGGGCCCCGTTCTCGGTCAATTTGCCCGCCCCTAACTATCGTTAAATACGGAAAATGGAGCTGCGCGGCCCCAATATGGTATTCCAGCACCTGCTAGCACCTGCGCTACCCGTCCCCCATTATGCCGACGCCGGTATTTGCGCGTGGAGGTGTGCCCGTGGGCGTGTTGTTGCTATATCCCCCACATTGCCATTCTCAACCCACACATGGGTACGGCTTGGGGAGGGGGGATAGTGGATTCTAAAAGCACCCGCCCGTTTCTCAAACCACCCGCCAAGTGTACACAGACACTGCAATGGCTTTGTGCGTTGGACCATGAGCCGTGTTGCCATGCAGCCTTGCCGAGAAATAAGCAACCGCAGGTCTATGAAAACAAAAAGAAGCAACTAAGGCCACATGAGCACTTCAAACTACTAACTAGAGCTTTCATATCCCCTAAATATTTTAGCCCGGCTCGACTAATAATTGACAAATTAGACCCAGCCCAGCCCGTCAGTCATTTTTCTAAAGAAGCTTAATTGCTGCAGCCTTTTTTCTCATTAAATCTTGGTAATTCGTTAAGAACAGGACTCATTCCACCCTGCTATTCCAACAGTCTATATGTTATTTAAAAAACAGCTTGGAGCAAATAGGGCTATATAAATATATACACTGCCCGATAACCATTTTAAGAATGATATTCGGTTATTATACAAAATATACTTTTAATTGAGATATTTTCGTTTTTTCCATATTGCTGTCATGTCTTAATAAAATCATGCTTTCAGCAAGCAAAATAAGCAGTACAAAACAGTTTGGATTACTTTGTTTGATGTGAAGGAGTTGCATGGAGAAACTCCACAGGGAGTTTTTTGTTTTTTTTTCGTTGCCACTGTCGCAAAAATTGCTTGTTCAGGGTGGGATTGTCGGGTCTCTTCTCTACATGTAAAGTGTCTTGAGACAACTTGTTGTGATTTGACACTATAATAAAATTGAATTGAATTGAATTGACATCCAATGTTACCTCGTAGTCGTAGCCTACTGCCCGCTGCCTGCTCTTGTCATTTGAAGAAATAATCCAATTTGTCTGAAGATCCATTCTATATGTCATGTTGGTTTAAACTTTAAAGAGCGCTGCGCAGTGACAGAAAACAGCTGGCTGATTGATTGATTTGACCTACTTTTGCGCTTCTGCCCTGATGATTAACTATTTGGCAACAGCTGTGTAAGAGTATAACTATTTTAAATGGCTTTCATATACTCTTGGAAAGCCGTTGCTTATTGGGACCACAATACGCTACAAATGAATTAATATATGAATTTATTTGGATAAAAAAAAAAACGTCGACCCGGCCCAGCCGGTGCCGACGGGCCGGGTCGGGTCCCGTTGGGTTTGGGCTAAAATCTTAACCACTTACATTTTTTATAAGATGATCGGATCATCTAGTATGATTTTCATTTTGGCTGCTGTCTCGTTAAACCCATGCTGCGGGTGAATATTATATTATATATTATATATATTATATTATTATTATTATATTCCCCACGTAAAACGCTACGTTCATGTTTACTGTTAAAGGTTCACAATCTTTTCAGGCCATCGACCCCCCAAAATAACCATATTTGAACTGGGGACCCCCCCCCATTTTGTTTGACTCGGTTCCACAGATAAATATTGTGAAAATAGCCGATCTACAATAGGGGTGTCACGATTCACTTACCTCACGATTCGATTCAAAATCGATTCCTAGGGTGCCGATTCGATTAAAATTGCGATTCTGCGATTAATTGATATTCGATTCGATTCTGCGATTTATTGCGATTTTCTAGGGTGCCGATTCGATTAAAATTGCGATTCTGCGATTTATTGCGATTTTCTAGGGTGCCGATTCAATTAAAATTGCGATTCTGCGATTAATTGATATTCGATTCTGCGATTTATTGCGATTTTATAAAAAAAAAAAAAAAAAAATTAAATAAAAAAAAAAAAATCGATTTTAATATTTTGAATCGATTTTTAAAATCGTGGCATTAAGAATCGCGATTTATTCATGAATCGATTTTTTTTGACAGCCCTAATCTACAAGCTCTCAATGGTGGACGTGTTGAGAGCTTGTAGATCTGCTATTTTCAAATATTTTAGTACTTTTACTTTTGATACTTTAAATACATTTTGATGCCAATACTTTTGTACTTTTACTCAAGTAAATTTTGAATTCTGGACTTTTACTTGTAACAGAGTATTTCTATATTGCAGTATCGGTACTTTTACTTAAGTAAAGAATTTGAGTTATTTTTCCACCACTGCATCCAACATACAGAGCACACTGCTATAGCACTGGTTTAAAAAAAAGAAAAAAGACGCACCGACATTTGGCTAAATCAATGCATTTTGTCATCGCATCGCACACTGCTCTACACACTCACACAGACACAAGCACGCAGAGATTTAGCTATTTTATGGATAGATATAGGCTATTAGATGTCATTAATTTATTTACCGCAATATTTCACCCGCGGTTTATCCGATATTAATTAATAATTATATTTGATTGACCCGAACCCACCCAAACCGCGGTTCGCAGCAATGTGTCTGGGTTTGAGAGGCTATGATTGATGTAAACTTAAAGTGTAGCTCTGTTCGGGATTACTGAACAAAGGTGGATGATGAAAGATATCGGGGACAATATGGATGTATAAGTTAACTTTAACTGCGTCACTTCAGAGGAAACTATGGAGCAACTTCACACCCCTGTTTACACACCCCTGGAATCCATTAGAATGGTGGAAATAGAACAATAACAGCCAAAGTGAGTACAGACCTTTCCTAAAACTGTCCCATTTATTATACCCATGTGCTACTGTATGTCAGTGTACCACCGCCCAGCCCTGTGGTCGACCAGCTGGAGGTCCATGGGTGCCTGTAGGAGCGTTGTGGCAACATGATGTAATTCATTATTTGGGAGCAGCTGGTGTGTACCAATAGTATAAATATTTTAAATGGCTTTAAGTTTCATAATACTATTCCGGATCTGACTAATATGACACGCTTATTGTTAACACAATAGGCTACAAATTAATATAAAAATGTATTTGGATAAATAGAATAAAAAAGAAGGAAAACAAGCCCAATGTGGCTTATAATAATCAGACCAGTCAACAGTGCAGACGGGGAGATAGGCTAGAGCATATATTGGATCGGGGATGACGGCTAGCGCAGTCTTCTCTTAAAGGCAATGGCTTCTGGCACGGTGATTGGTTTTATCATTGTAACGCCCAAACCACACCTATGCATAATGTAACGGGTATCGCAGGTGTTTTGCGGGGCGGGGGAGTACCACAGAATACCAAATTTTGCGGGGCAACGCCTCTTGCCTAGTCCGCAATCCGTAACTAGCGGTTTGTTCAAAGTTCACGGAGAATAGGGGCCATATTACCTTTATTAAAAGGATCAACCCCAATTTCACACACCCTCAATGCAAAGAGCACATAGAGAAATATAGAATTACCATATTACATATATTAACTTTAAAGATAAATGAGGGGCAAAACTATTTGTTAGGACATATTTTGGTAAACGTATTCTAAACGTTTGGTTCATGAGAAGGGAAACATCTTCCTACTCTTCAAGAAACCAGATTGAAATGTTTTAGTTTTTTTTACCCATTTTCCAAAATGGCAACAATCGAAATTAGTCTACACTAGACCATACCCGGTGAAGGGCGCAGGCGAAAGTATTTGCAAAGTTGGGGTTAATGCACGTCCTGTCGCGCGGTTTCTCCCCCGCGCGCGCCCCGTCGTGGCGCCCCCCTATTTTTAAGTATTTTTACTGTTCTCAACTTTTAGGTATTTTTAGTGTTTTTATCAATCTTTAAGTATTTGTACTTTTTTTTTCAACTTTGAAGTATTTTTACTAATTTTCAGTACTTTTAAGTATTTGTACTCATTTTCAGTACTGTGAAGTGTTTTTACTCAAGGTATTTGAGTATTCTCTCCGTCCCTCTCTCTCTCTCTCCATCTCCCTATTTTCACAACGCATCGCGAGGCGTTGTGAGCTTGTAGATGAGCTATTTTCAAAACCTTAAACATCCGTGCGGTTTAGAATCTACCATTAGTTTTGGGATACGATGTATACAAAAGGGTAAACAGCGGAGCCTTGGCGGACGTTCGCCCGATCCTGGAAGAGAACGACATAGAACCGTTCTTTATGGAGCTAATGTGCATCGTGTGTGGGGAAACAAATCTGGAGTGTTTACTTTCCACAGCAGAGAGTGGGCGGGGTCTATGGTGTAGCGTCGGTGTTGCCATGTCCGCCGATTGTAAGCGCTTTAGGGCCAATGTTGGTGTTATAGGGTTCGTTTGGTTTGGCCTCGTTTTCATAGACCTCGCTGCTTGTTTCTCTCGCGAAACCTGGCACACAACGACGCATGCGCAGTTTGATCAAGAGTCCACCCTACCACCAACCACCACCACCGTGAGCTTACTAGAATTATAATAGGATGTAGGTCAGATTTCCAAAAATCTTAACCTTGAAGGCAAATTGTGTTTTATGGCATACATGGTTTTAGGGGTGATAAGGGGTGCTGGATCCAAATCTGCTGTATGCCCAGCTCAGAAATGGCTCAGAAATGTCTGATAATGGCTCAAAATTGACCATTTAAAGGTGGCGGCCACCACTATGCTGAAATATATTTAAAACAACATATACTTTTGACTAAACCAGGTATAAACTGGATTTCATTTTGCTTTATTGGGTTTTCATATGGGTAATACAATAGCATATTCTGATTAGAGATCAAATGTGAGGAAATTGCTTATATTGGGTAAATTGTCATTTATTGGTGAAGAGGTTTACCAACCAACTTTATCCCATGACTTTATGACATATCTGCTGTACAATAAGTGCTTACAATACTTACTTTGAAAAGCTCCCAACCTGGGGATTGAGCTGGGCCATCAGGTGTATAGGGAAGATGGGCTACTCAGTGGGGATACAGTGAAGAGACATGGCCTATTATGGGCCAGGGTGTGAAGGTTGGTGCAAAGCTATCAGAACCCACTGTCTGGATGAGTGTAACAGGTGGGTTTAGTGAGCCTAGGATGACCCTCAGGTGGGTAAAGGGGAGTATGGGGGTCACTGGATAGATCCCTGGGCACTTGGAGCATGGAAGATCAAAGTTATGGGGACCAAGAAAGCACTCCATCGGTTGATTCCCTTTCCCATCTCATAACAGCTGCCAAAGAAATAATGCTGTAGAGTGGGGCACTTGTGAGCCCAGGAGGAGTGCTCATAGCCGGTTAGAGAGAGTGTTGATATTTGAGTCGGTTGCTGGTGATGGTGGTTCTAAGAACTCCATGTGGTGCATGGCTATGCGTACGGCCGACAGGGGTGTCCCTATGTCTGTCTGGATCACTGGATACGTTCATCCCAAGTGGACCTCCATGCGGATCTGCTGGCTCTTCCTATACCCAAGATAAGTGCTCGTGGGCAGACATAGGTAGCGATGCAGGTCAGTCCCCAGTGTCAGGCAGATAAGGATATCCCTATGTCAGACTGGCTCACAGGAGAGTCTGGTTGTTTCTATGTAATATTACCAGTGGTCATCAGTGACTTATCATTATGACATGGGCTGTAACAGGTGAATACAGAAAGCAATGCTTGTCTGTCCGATAGCAGCAGGGACATGGCCCCTTGTGGGCCTGGAGGTTGGTTACACTAGGATCATATTGAGGAGAATGGAGCACAGGGCATCATGGACTGTTCACCTTTCCCCTATAGCTGTTAAAAAGCTCCAGATAAAAAGCAACAAGCAAAGGTAAACCCTATCCCTGCTATACTCCGCCTCTACCCGTTCCTAGACACCCAGTAGACACTGTATGTTCTGACAGTTATGCACTGATCTCCACACCCTCTCCATGCCCATAAGGGCCTCTTCACTGTATCCCCACTGATGAGCCCATCTAACTTATACCCTTAATGGCCCTGCTCAGGCCTCGAATCTGGAGCTTATCAAAACTGTACAGGGGAGAAGGGGACAACCCAGGACTCCCTGGACTTCCAGCTGTCACAGGTTCCCTTAGGCCTAATTTGTTCCAAATTGTTTGTAATATCCCCTATAAATGACAATTTTACCAATGTACGTTTTAAACACGTTCCTCACATTATTTTGATCTCAAATCAGAATATGGGATTGGATTCTCCATATATGAAAACCTAAAAAGCTAAATTCAATCAAGTTTCAGCCTTGTGTAGTCAAAAATATGTTTTACGTAATATAATTCAGCATAGTGGTGGCCGCCATCTTTAAATGGTCAATTTTGAGCTGGGCATACAGCAGATTTGGATTCAGCACTTAATACCCCAAAAAACATGTATGCCATAAATTAATAGAAATCCTGCCTACATATTGAAAGACATTTAACATGCTGTTCTGCAATGATTTATCTTAAAATGGAAAGTAATAATAATAATGATAATAATTTACATAGCAAGACACCGTAATGTTAGTTATTCAAGTAGATATATGGGTAGTGGAGACAAAAATGGAAATTAATGAAATTAATGGAAATTAGGGTCACGAAAGTCGATAGGTCACCAATATCAGTGTAGCAGCAGGGCTTTTATTATTGGCCGTTTCGTTTGTATTGTATGTTTTACATAGCATACACTTTGTACACAAAACGACATTAATACGTATTAGTACCTTAAACTGTTGCAGTTTGTCCTGCTGCTCAGGGCTCAGTGTTCCCACGTCCAGTGGATCTGCTGCTGCTGATGCCATCATCTCTCAACAACAGCAATGACTCATTGCTGTTGTTGAGAGATGATGGTTGCCAACAGTCCCGTATTAGCCGGGACGCCCCGTATTTTGACCAAAAGAGGCGCATCCCGCACGGGACTTCACTTGTCCCGAAGGGCGCTAGGACCCTGGGGTGCCGCTCTGCTGACAGGGCAGGCTCAGTGTGCACGCTCGCGTGCGCTTGTGTTGTGTGAGACTTTCCTCATTGTGTTAGTGGAGAAATGTGGCCCACAATAACCTACCTGACCTGGCGGAGACCTGTGCTCCACGTAGCACTTTTTCTAGTTTGTTCATGGTCTGTTTGCGTATAGGAGTGGCAGAGTGTACAGGACGCTAAGCAGCAGCAGGTGTCCAGGCAGCAGAGCTGACAGACGGGGAGGAGAAACACACACCTCTGTTCTTTTCTCTGGATGCTGCTCTATAAAACATCGATACATATGACTTACAGTTGTTCTAAAACATTCTTTTCATGTCAAGGACCCCGAAGTTAATACTTATTAGGCCGTGGACCCCCATCTGAAAATATTTTGTGGCAAGGACAACACATAAGATTGTTGTTAAAAGGTTTACATTTTTTTGCAAAAGCTAATTTTGCTGGGGACCCCCTGGAACCCACTCAAGGACCATTGGGGGTCCCCAGACCCCACTTTGAGAACCACGTCTATAGAGTATTGAATTTTGTTTCAGTCGTTTGCACAATCTCCCCCGTCCCTCCACCCCCTCTTCCTCTTCTTATTTTTTTCTTTTTTCATTTTCATCAGAAAAAAGAACAGACTTTTTTTCTTTATTAAAAGTCGGTTCATGTGAACACAGCCTGAGAGGACGTACGTGTGGTTGGATGTGCTTCCTGTGGTTTGATCATCTCTCCTCTGACTGGCCTTGGTGTCCTGTGTTGATACCTTGTTGTTTTGTATCTGTTTGCATTGTTGCTATGATCACTATTAGAATGTAGTAAAATAGTAAAGTTAAACCTACAGTAATATTGTACAATGGTTGGATGGAAGTGTAGAGGAGTCATGTTGTCATGTGATGGTAGTTTGTTGGGTCTTTCAGGTCATGTCTAATAACAGGATGGTGTAGATACTTTAGAACATTTACTTTTTAACAGTGACATGCTGCAGTGTAGCAGAGGAGCAGTGGTTACAATGTAGTGCTTCAAAGGAACTACACCTCCCTCTCTGTTTCCGAGATTAGCTGAGCACACACACTCACGCACACAGGCTCTAGGCGAGATTCCACTGATGCGCCCCCGCGTGCGGATTATGATAAGTTTTTGGCTACTTTATTTCGGTTTTAGGGTTAGGTTAGGGTTATGTTATTTCATTCTGATTTTACCGATTTATTATCATTATTATTATTTTTTCCCGACTTTTTTTGCCGCCTCTCCAAAGTATGGACGCGCCGGCCCTGCACACACGCACACACTCATGTACGCGCACACACACACACACACACACACACACACACACACACACACACACACACACACACAAAACACACAATGGGGACGACGTGGGGACAACGACATAATCTCCATCCATGGCCTTTGGCCTGGTGGAGATTATGAATGCGGGTGAATGTAAACTAATATGATACTGGTAAAAGAATGATAATTTTAAGAATTCTGTTCATAAATCCATCAAATTATAAATATCAACATGATGGAAAAAGTGTCAGAGGGTCAAACCTCATATCAACACAACTAGACAGGGTCCAATAAATGGGGCTTCATGTTGATCTCACTTCATGTGGTCACTCTATGATGTCATCATGTATGACATAATCTCTCAAGAACAGATTCAGAGCTGTGCTTGAATCTGTCGGGAGCCACGTTAAGAACCTATGCACATTGGCTACAAGTGGGCGGGCCTTCAGATCAGGAAGCAGGCCACGCTTCACCCAATCAAAGGTAGTGGGCGGGATTTACGTCTGTGCGCTCGTTTCCCACTGGAAACAAACCAAAACTCATTTAACAATAGCGTCCTCGGAGCCGACAAAACCACGGAAGGTTAGTAACATTTTAACTAGTTCTTTCATCATACAAACAAGTGGGCTTATAACCAAAACGATCCATGTTCTTTGGGAGAAATGGTGTTAGTGTTCCGTGGAGTAATATTGTTAGTGGGAATGAAAACAACATCGGAAGTGGAGGGCTGAGGGCAGACCAGAACCCCGGTTTCCAAAGAGCATAGGTCCAGTTAATCACCCACCCCCCAGAGTCAAATCATAGGTAAACAACGCGTACCCCTTCAGACCCCATATAGATCGACCGTCTTGCTCCCTGTGGCTTTTGTTTTTTCATGAACCTCCTTGCTTGTTTCTGCCACTTGCTTTTCAAAATCTGGCATCCCGACTGACATCACTGACGAATCCTTGGTATCTTTAC
This sequence comes from Gymnoscopelus microlampas, assembly GCF_963454915.1. Classification (NCBI taxonomy): domain Eukaryota; kingdom Metazoa; phylum Chordata; class Actinopteri; order Myctophiformes; family Myctophidae; genus Gymnoscopelus; species Gymnoscopelus microlampas. The sequence continues at coordinate 56,187,231 of NC_139940.1, forward strand.
TTCCGGGTTGCATAATGGTGACATCACTGTCGAATCCTTGGTATCATGATCCTAGCCTATTGTAGTGCAGCGGCTAACTGCAGAATATAGCAAGAATCGTTCACTTTGTGATGCAAGCATGAAACTTGGTACATTTACTCTTCAAACCCCACTCTTTTCAAAAATACCGCTGGCCACGCAAAATTCCAAAATGGCGGCCCACAAATCCAAGATGTCCGTCCAAAAGTTAGGGTTTTCCTTTATAACTCGAAATGTATTGATTTTAAGCACCATAAATGTATTAAAGGTGAATATAAATTTGGGCATTGCGGATATTTTGGTACCAAGTACATGTATGTATCTATTACGGTTCTTGAGATACAGCATATAGGTACTTTTACAGACTCGGGAGAGCAATACATTTGTAACACTGATTGTTGTTAAGTGAATATGGCAAAATGAAAATGTTATTTTCATAACCTGTTTTCAGTAGGGCTGAACATAAAATTCTAAATCAAAAACTAAAACAACTTAACAACTCTTAACAACTATGAAACTTTCTTTTTGGCGTGCACATGTTTTTGGTCTATGCGTTCAAATGGGGCCATTGCAGTACAGAATTTAGACATTGATAAAATCTTACAAATGCAATAGAGTGAATGTCAGCACACAACCAGGGCACACTGGCGACATCACTGCTGTGTAACTCAGCATGGGGTTCAGTGTCGGCTGATCTAGATATACTAATGTCTTATTAGCCTTGTAGTTGTAGTATAGTTTAGTTTAGTGTCCCAAATGCTGTCTGACTGCCCCATATCCATTAGCTAGTAAACCATAGTTGGTAGTTAGTAGATATAGTTAGATAGCCGCACCTGAATCGACAGGGTGTGCCAGCGCGGGAGAGCCGAGCCAAAGGTAACGGGGCTTAAGTTACCCGGATGGTGTACAGATCACACAGGACTTAAATGGCATTGGATGAATGATCGGGCTAGGTGTAGGTTCACCGATAATAACTGAACCTAGTTGTAAGGCACTGGAAGACAATCCATCCTTCTTCTATGAGCCAATCAAGAAAAACAAAGCTGACTTCTTCAGACAGGATTCCTCTTCTGCTGAACCCTCAAAGCAGAAGCTTCTCAAGGAGGACTGTCAGCTGTTCTCAAAGCTTTTCATCTCCTGTCAGAGCCGAGAGTGTGACCTGCAGGAGTTCTTTCAGCATGAGAACCAGTCCTTTCCTGCTGCGTTGAGCAAGGGTGGAAGACTGTACTCTTGCCAGAAGTCTCAGCTGACCTCTATCCTTGAGACTTATGTCCCACCAGTTGACAAAGAACCTGAGGCAGATGTTCTCATTGTAGATGGGTCAGCTTTGGTCCATGCCCTGCCACCAAAAAGATCCAAGACATTTGAGGACTATGCAGCTCTTGACTTCCTACCAGTGATATACATGTACAGCAGCAAGTACACAATGACACATCTGGTCTTTGATGTGTACAGCCCATCGAGTCTTAAAGCTGAAACCAGGTCCAAACGTGGCCATGGAGGAAGACGCAAGGTGACAAATAAGAACACTATGCCATCTAACTGGCATAACTTCCTGAGGCACAAGTTGTATCACTTTCTTGCCGACAAGGTTGCACAAATGTTCATTCCAAATATTGTGATTGTCACAAAGGGACCTGCTGTCCTCAGCACGCATGAAACTGGTCTTGATGGACTGGATAAATGCTCTCATGAGGAAGCTGATAGTTGCATCTTTGTGCACGCCAAACATGCTGCAGAACATGGTAGCCAATCCATCCTGATCAAGGCAAATGACACAGATGTTCTCATCTTAGCACTAAGTGTCTTCGCTGCTCTTCAAGAGGCTGGACTACAGCAGATGTGGGTTGCATTTGGACAAGGTCAGAGCCTGCGCTGGATCAGTGTGCATGACTTATTTCATTTTGTTGGCCAGGAGAAGGTCAAAGGCATGCTATTCTTTCATGCCTTTACAGGATGTGACACCGTGTCAGCCTTCCGCAACAAAGGCAAGAAAACTGCTTGGCAGACATGGGACATATGCCCAGAGGTCTCGCCTGTATTCTCCAAACTGGGTATTTACCCTCCCACAGTGGAGGATTGTGACCTACAGATTCTGGAGAGGTTTGTCATCCTAATGTATGACAGATCCAGCACAGCTGCTACTGTGGATGAGGCCAGGTTTGACATGTTTGCCAGAAAGCAGAGGCCTTATGAGTCAATCCCACCAACCAGAGCAGCTTTGCTCCAACACACCAGGCGTGCTGCCTACCAGGCTGGTTGTGTGTGGGCCCAGGCAACCCAGTGTCAGCCAGGAGCAGAGGACCCTGCAGACTGGGGATGGCAGAAGGTTGGTGAGGAATGGCAGGTCTTCTGGACAGCCAACTCTCCAATAGCCAAGACGTGCGAACAGCTTACCAAATGTGGCTGTAAATGTGGCTGTCGTGGCAGGTACAAGTGCTATAAACTGCGTCTCATGTGTACAGCTCTGTGCAGTTGCAACTGTGAGGTGTAACTCAAACCTCTTTTTTATGCTCTCCCGATTCCGTAAAAGAACCTATAAACTGTATCTCAAGAACCGCAATAATATAGACATGCACTAGGTACAAAAATATCCACTTTTATCAACGTCTAAATTCTGTACTGCAATGGCCCCATTGGATTCATAGACGAAAAAACATATGCACGCCAAAAAAAAAGTATCATAGTTGCTAAGATATGATTACTTCAAGTTTACGGCAGCCATCTTGGACGCCATCTTGGATTTAGAATTGTATGTTATAACCCTACTGAAAATAACAGGTTATGAAAATAACACCAAATATCACCATATTCACTTATTAACAATCAATGTTACACATTTCTTACTCTCCTGAGTCTGTAAAAGTACCTATATGCTGTATCTCAAGAACCGTAATAGATACAGACATGTACCTGGTACCAAAATATCCGCAATGCCCAAATTTATATTCAACTTTAATACATTTATGGTGCTTAAAACCAATACATTTCGAGTTATAAAGGAAAAACCTAACTTTTGGACAGACATCTTGGATTTGTGGGACGCCATTTTGGAATTTTGCGTGGCCAGCGGTATTTTTGAAAAGAGTGGGGTTTGAAGAGTAAATGTACCAAATTTCATGCTTGCATCACAAAGTGAACGATTTTTCTCTTAGCAGCTCCACTATTGTGTTTACCAGTGCGTCAACACTACGCACTGTTGTTGTTTTCCACGCTCGCGCTAATGAAACACTAAACGGAGAAGCGTGTGATTGTAGAAAAAGAAATGAAAACGGGTGGAAAACGGAACACTCGTCCTAAAACACACTGCCCCATTTTTTTCGCGGGCCGAGGCCGCCGGATTAGACCTGGGGCGAGGGTGTTTTAGGACGAGAGGTGCGCGAGCACCGCGATGGAGAAGAAGGACCCGCCAATATTTCCTTTTTGCTTAATATTGTTTGATGGTTAAACAATCATGACTGATACATATGAAAGAAGACCCTTCACAGCTAATAGAGAATTTTACATTTTAAGAATCGGTTCAGAATTGAATGATTACAGTTATAGTTAAATGTGAACCTGTTTCTGCTATAAATATGCATCCACCATTCTGCCTTGGCTGCGACGTTTCCTTTTTGCCACACATCTACACTTCATGGAGTACTGGGGTTCTGGGGACTGTACGAGCAAAAAGAGGGACAGGTCAGGATTCAATTCATAAATGTAAGTTTGCTCATCCTGGCGCTTCATTCACTATTTCAGGAATAAATGGCCTTGCACAACAATGTTAACTATAAAGATAACGATGTGGCCATCCACATTGAGGAATTGTCTATTCTTATATTCTGTATAATTCTATACCTGCATATTATTCTATGCATGTATATTTTCATCAACGGCTCTGGTCCAGCTGTGTGAGATGTCATAAGTGATCGCGGAATTTGCCGTCGCTTTGAAATGACGCTGCTGAGTGCAGTCCGATCCTTTCAGGGAAACCGCTCTACCACTCGTCCTCGTAAATAATCCTCGGCTCCTCGCAGGGGCGGGGCTTAGGCGCGAGTGGAGGAAGCGAGGAGAGTGAGCGAGTGACCGCGCTTTGGGGAATGGAATTTGGCTCTAGACTCCATTTGGTAAAGGTTTCAGCCTGATTCCACTGCCATTCCTCAGATGACCTGGCTCATCATCTAGACTTCCATTATAAAAAAAGTAAAACTAAACTGTCTGTGAGTCTGTCTGTCTGTCTGTTGATCTGTCTGTCTTATACTGTATGTGTCATAAAACTGCAACTGAGTCTTAAACAAACTACTCAGCCTAAATCAAGTCAGCCACAACAAGTAATAGAATTACATGTTGGAGTCATTATGGTATATCCAGAACTATATAATGTATTATTAGTTAATAACAGTATGAGATTTTCAGGTGAAAGCTGTGACCTTTTGGAGATGAGGCTGAGAAAGCAAGGTTTGAGTTTGCATTTTGATTTAAATTAGTCACACCCTGAATATCCTGCCTTTTGTCCTTGAACATGAGATCCCAGGTCTTGAGTGTGAACTCAAAACAAATCACAGAGCCAAGTTCTTTGTGACCAAGAGGCTGATTTCAATACTATTGTCTTTATGCAAGGGTGATGGCAGAGGTGAAATGCATCTGTCTCTCTCTCTTCAAAAAACCTGTGGTAAAGTCATGCAGACTCAGATTGAAGTCATACTGTATTATTCTTATCTCTAGGTAAAAGCTTATTTTGTTGTAAGTACACAAGTGTGAACAAATGTGGTTGTGGAAGAAATCAGTTAGTTGCATGTAAACTTTTCTTCTTGAATCTAAGGAAAATGTCAAGTCCTCTTAAATCATCTCTTTTTTAACTCATTCATACAAGGTTGAATACATACATGTGTGGGCTTATATTGAAGGTAATAAGATGATAAACAATGATTTCATAATATGAGCTTGTGTAAAAGTACAGTTTGATAGATACATGTTATGTGTTAAAACCAAGACAGATTGTAATCCATTATGTGACTGAGAAGGTCCACCCTAAGAAATCTTTTGTTCCTGGAAATCAGTTTGTGAGTGGTCAAGAAAGAGATAGTAGGATGGTCCTAAGTCAAATGTCTGTCTGTATAAAGTACAATGTTTTAGTGATTCAGGTACACTCTGTGATTGGCAATGCAGGTGTCAACGTCTGTGGAAATAAAAGCATTTCTGTGGACAAACCCTCTTTTCGAACTGGATCCTTGTTCTTCTTGCACTTAGGGAATAGTTATGGAATAGTGTTTTTCCTGTCTGATCAATGGACCAATATACAACATTAAATGGCAACCACAGTAGGGCCCCGTGTCTTCCGGAGAGTGGACTCATTTTTAAAGTGGTGTTTATTTTCTCCCGTCGATCGGTGGATAAAGAACCTGTATGTTGGTCTTATTTTTTCCTTTTTTTTGGAGATCCGGAGGAACACTTCACTATTTCCTGTGCGACGAGGTTCCGGTTTTGAAAGTTGGGGTTGTAGATATGTGTGATGCATTAAGCATATATCTACGCGACAAAAAATGGTTACATGGCCTTACGCCCTGGCCGTAATGAAGTACATTATGTAATCTCTAGTCCTCTAGGTCTTTACGAAGTGGGGATGGGCGGAGAGCTCTCTAGGGCTACTACTATTTGTTTCCTGCCTATTAGTACTCGACTTTTAAAGTGTTACTATTTTTATGGAATTAAAGCTAAAGACTCCGGTTATTGGTTATAGGATCTGATCGGGCTTATAATACACCGGCTCCGTAGTTAAACACGATGCTTTTTCTGGGGCGTTTAAAATGTCTTTTTATATGACGATGATGATGACGATGAGGATGAATGTTGTATGGTTGCTGATGGGGGATGACTGATGATGGTGAGTTTTGAGTTGTTTTGATTAGAGATGGGAAGGCATTTTTATCTCTTTTTCTTGCTTTTTTTGTGATGGGAAGTGGACTTGTAGTTCTGCTGATTTTCCTGACTTCTGTGTTTCATTTTGTTGCAGTCCTTTTGGTCTGCTTGGTGAACACAACTTTGTGGTGACATGGCCTTTTTTGGGCTGTGTACTACTATCTTATTTATCACTTTCGTGGTATGCTACTCTTATTCCTGTGAGTATACAGTATGTGTTGGTCATGTTGGTAGATTGAATGTTTGTGATGAGTCTTTTTCGTGTAGAAGGGTGGTCTTGTAAGGTGTGTGTGTGTGTGTGTGTGTGTGTGTGTGTGTGTGTGTGTGTGTGTGTGTGTGTGTGTGTGTGTGTGTGTGTGGATGTTTGTTTCTTTTGTTTTGTTCTTTTGGACAACACAATGAGTTTTGACTGTTGTAAAGGCTTTCGGTTGTAAAATGCAGGAATTTTTCAATGGCCTGCTTTCAAGGGCTTTTTGCAGATTGTACACACTTATTCTGTGGTTTTCAGTTGTGTTTTTCTTCTTTGTGTATGCATGTTGTTCGTTGACACGTGCGATTTTTTTCCCTGGGGGGGAGCGCGGTCTGTGCTTGTGTCTTGGGAAGGTGATTTTGTTTTGTTTTATTTTGGCTGGATGTTGAGAGTTTTTCAGTGCTTGGAATAGCTTGGATCCGGTGTTGTTTTTGGGGTATTATTGGTGGATTTCATTTTTGTACAACACATTTTTTTGCAAAAAGTATTGTAGGGGGGAGAGATGTGAAGATTGCTTAGATATTTAATTGTTGAACAGAAACACAACTATTCAAAATAATAGTCTAAATAATAGTGAAACTAATCTTTTTGAACTGTTAAAGTAATCTACAAAGAAGACAGTAAACAGTGAATTCAGGATAAGAAATCGGAATGTTATGAGCAAAGGTTAAATTTGATTTGTGCTTTATTCATGGCGGTTTAATTATTTGGCTGATCTCTAATGTATGATTGTGACATGTTGTCCTTGTTGTGTAAAATCGAGGCCTTTTTCGGAGAGATTACAAATCTGGGAGTGCACGCCTGGAAATTCCTGTTATCTGGCCGGAAACAGGATGTTGTATTCTTTTTGGAAGGGGCTAAGGTTGAGCGCGGCTGGAATAGCATGCTATGGACATGTTTGGATCGGTTAAAAGATGCCTAGAAATTGAAGAGATGAGTGTGTTCGCGACACATGTGTGCTTTGATTGATAGATACATTATTTAGTGGAACTGAGCCATGAATGATGCACAAATGGAGCTGATTTTGAAACTAACATTTTTGATATAATTGGAGGTTAAAATGGAGAATTAAGCCATGTGCGTTAGACGAGAGATTTAGAAATCCTTATTTCTGCTACGATGATTTGGAATTTAGTTTACTTTGTAGGAGAATATGAGGGCAGGTCCATTGTTGGCCTTCTGATGGCTAGGAGAAGGTATTACATTTTTTCTTTGCAGGTTTTCTTGAAAAAACACGGACTTTTCTCTTTTGTGCTAAAGTGTAACTGTAAATTTTGCCTTAATTGAGTGACAGCCTTTAAACAGTTCCCGGTCTGGATCACTATCCTTTTTAATCTCACGGATCGAGTATAATATTCAGAGTTTTGATAAGTGAACTAAATACTTAATTCAGTGGTTTACCACTGGGGCTAAAATGGGCTGGACCTCTCATTTGGCTAAAAGGACAGATTGCATTTTATTATCTAGTCATGCAGTATGAGATGCTTTGTGTCTTTCTTGAAAATTACCATACTCTTTGTTTTCTTATCTCTGCTAGGAGTCAGGAGCTGAGAGAGATAGAATATTCAGCCCAAATCGCAGAACTGAAAGGTGAGTGTTGGTTGATGTTGATTACAGGGGTGGAAAGAGAAGTTTTCTGGTGCAGACCTAAGTAATTAGTATAGTTTTCAATAGTGGCAGACCTTGAGGGCCACAATCTGTGTCTGGGGGGGATTTATCCTCGTGCTCAAGAAGCCAACCGTAGGAATAAGGTAGACAGATTAGTTAAAAATTGACAGACAGACAGGGGGGTCTGTTCCATCTATGTGTAAAAACTGCTCTACGCCCTTGTAATGGATATTACCAGCACTGATCTTTGTAATCTGTACTTAAGTAAAATAGATTTTAGTATGCTTTAAGGAGTGCACACATTTTGAAAGTATGGAGAGTAAAAGTTCTGATATTACTAAATTTAGGATCAAGAGGGGAACGCTTATACAGAGATAACTATAGTACACATTCTGAAGTATTGTTATGAAAATAGAGTTAAATAGCTGCTAACACAGTAAAAATGGTATTAACTATTAAGAAAATGTTAAAAGTTGTGGTAAATGAGTAACAAAATGGGAATCATTGTTTTGTAAAATATAACAAGGAGGAAAGGATTAGAATAAAGCAATAAAGTAGATTATAATGTGAGATTGAGTCAATGGGTAGGAATGAAATGACTAAATCATAGCTACAATGTACTATTTGTTTGATAACACCTTTGTAGGCAAGAGTTTTACGCCGTCATATGTTTAGATTCTGTAGGAACGTTTTTGCCAAGTATTTTCATGCCAGGAATTGAGTTGGAGAAAGCTGGAGAAAGTTGGAGACACTGATCGATGCTGTAGTAGGCTACCAGAGGGGAGACCATATCTGAGTGGTTGGTGAACCTGTCGGGGGAGCCATGGACCGAATGGAGCAAGCCAAAGATATCAGGACAGCTGCTCTACGAAAATGGTTCACAGACGGGGCCCATCAACACTCCACTGCTTCTACTGAGATCTACCGTTTCAATCCGACATCATCTACACAGCTCTGCGTCATCGTATCAGCAGGGAGAGGGATGCGATGGAGGTCAACTCGTCAACCCAGATCTGCAGACGTCCATGACAAGGTCCGGTTTGACAGCTCCGCAGGAGGCCTACGACAGGAGAGGCATGGTTTGAAACCTTCAAACCACAACACGAGCGGTGAGAAACCTTCGAACTACAACACTACAGGACGGCAGAAGTATAGAGCCACAGACGTCAAGTGGACGGCTAGATATTCCAGAATTGAGATCTACGGGCCTTTGAGATTCAACAAAATGTCATCTGCAGATTGGAGGTTACTACATATGGGTGGATACTAGGGTTGCCAACAGTCCCGTATTAGCCGGGACGCCCCGTATTTGAGCCAAAAGGGGCGTGTCCCGTACGGGACTTTGTTTGTCCCGGACTCCGGTGTAAAGGGAAAAATAAAAAATATATTTCTGTTTGCGCACACTGCAGTGTCTGGCTGCGTGTTTGTGTGCTTTATAAGATGGGCGCTAGGACCGCTCAGTTGACAGGGCAGGCACAGTGCTCGCACGAGTGCTTGTGTGTGTGTGTGTGAGATTTTCTCCGGTGGGAACGGCATCATTGTTTGTGTGGCATGTCAGCCTGTTCCCAACCCTAACCCTAACCGTAAAACCGAAATAAAGTAACAAAAAAAAGTAACTTTATCCGCGGGAAACCCGAAAAAAATCGCGCGCGCGCGCTTACGGGGGACCCATGCACGCGCGTTGCGCGCGCGTGCATGTGTCCCGTTTCTCCAGTTCTGGATGTTGGCAACCCTAGTGGATACTCCCATTTGTTCTTTGTCTGCGTCCAGCGCTGTAAAGTAGGTGTGGGCGCACACCGAAAGGCAGTGATTTCAAGGTTACAGGAGGTGGCCTGGTGAAAGTCTTTTTCGTGGCTTCAGTTTTTTGGACAATGAGGAACAGTTTTTGTTTTAAGGACTGATTATTCTCCAGGTGCAAACATGGACATTCAAAAAAGAAGAGTTCTGCCAACATTGCGTTGTTAGCTCAGGCGAAAAAAGAAAAAGAGGATCATTCCTGTGCGCGTGGACACTATTGTGAACACTTTTTGTTAAAGGATGTTATATGATGTGTTTTGAACAGTAACCCCATGAAGATTGTTTTTCATTTCCTTTGTTTACAAGAACTAAGCGTTGATTTGTTACTAGTTCCTTAACCCACCAGAGGGGTCGCTATTATGCTAACCCATACACAGGAGAATCTGTTTGTCTAAAATAGATTTTGGAGATCACCTTCAAGTAAAGATTGATAAGTCTCTGGATATCCCTTTTTATGGAGGATTTTTGATATTCCTCCAAGAGGGGAATTGTATGGTATATCCAGAACTATATAATGTATTATTAGTTAATAACAGTATGAGATTTTCAGGTGAAAGCTGTGACCTTTTGGAGATGAGGCTGAGAAAGCAAGGTTTGAGTTTGCATTTTGATTTAAATTAGTCACACCCTGAATATCCTGCCTTTTGTCCTTGAACAGGAGATCCCAGGTCTTGAGTGTGAACTCAAAACAAATCACAGAGCCAAGTTCTTTGTGACCAAGAGGCTGATTTCAATACTATTGTCTTTATGCAAGGGTGATGGCAGAGGTGAAATGCATCTGTCTCTCTCTCTTCAAAAAACCTGTGGTAAAGTCATGCAGACTCAGATTGAAGTCATACTGTATTATTCTTATCTCTAGGTAAAAGCTTATTTTGTTGTAAGTACACAAGTGTGAACAAATGTGGTTGTGGAAGAAATCAGTTAGTTGCATGTAAACTTTTCTTCTTGAATCTAAGGAAAATGTCAAGTCCTCTTAAATCATCTCTTTTTTAACTCATTCATACAAGGTTGAATACATACATGTGTGGGCTTATATTGAAGGTAATAAGATGATAAACAATGATTTCATAATATGAGCTTGTGTAAAAGTACAGTTTGATAGATACATGTTATGTGTTAAAACCAAGACAGATTGTAATCCATTATGTGACTGAGAAGGTCCACCCCAAGAAATCTTTTGTTCCTGGAAATCAGTTTGTGAGTGGTCAAGAAAGAGATAGTAGGATGGTCCTAAGTCAAATGTCTGTCTGTATAAAGTACAATGTTTTAGTGATTCAGGTACACTCTGTGATTGGCAATGCAGGTGTCAACGTCTGTGGAAATAAAAGCATTTCTGTGGACAAACCCTCTTTTCGAACTGGATCCTTGTTCTTCTTGCACTTAGGGAATAGTTATGGAATAGTGTTTTTCCTGTCTGATCAATGGACCAATATACGACATCATCTTTGTTGTTTTGTTTTTACAACTGAATAAATTCCATAAAATGTAAAAATGCTAAAGCTGCTAATTCAATAGCTAAATAAATTGCAATGCCAGGAGGCTTTTTTTCATACCATTGTGCCTCAGGCCTCTCTAAATACATGCCAGCAATGTCAAGACACCTGTATGTGTGGTTGGAAACTTAGCTATCTGTTCTAAATATGATGACCTGACGTATGTGTGAAAAGCTTGTGCTTTACTTGAGCACCGTTGTCTTCACAAAGTGTTAACCACAGTGCATTCACCAAATGAGGTAAGACGGTATATGTTAATTTCCAGTTAACTTGAATGGCTACTTATTTCCTGCTCTATTTGAATAAGACAGTCCAGTCTAAAATCTTTAGTTATATCAATAGTTAGCTATATAAGCAGTTTGTGAACAAAGCAACTATATGTACACGTTGAGAATGAAGCCACCCTCTATTATGTTAACAATAATAAATATACAGACACCATTCAAATAGTGTTTTAGCTGAGCAGGATTTCCCCTATGAAATGGGTGCCTCACGGAGCACATAGGGTTGCGTAGGCCTACCCAGGTTAGTGTAAGTCATTGGTTGCAGCCGTCAGGACCCGAGAAAGGTGCAGAGGAAATTATAGCGTAGTAACAAGCAGCAGGTGGTGTAGATGTAGATTTGTATGGCCTTTGTTGTTCCCTACAAGAATCAATACAGTTTGTCTGTCAGTCTGTCAGTCTGTCTGTCTGTCTGTCTGTCTGTCTGTCTGTCTGTCTGTCTGTCTGAACGTGACAGGCACACAACAGAAAACAATAACTGGGTCTTAAAGGACAAGTCCGGATTAAATAACATAATAGCCTTTTTTCCTACTTAATATATTGATCCCAAATGACTGGCCATGGGGTCTATTTGCAGAATTGCCGCTGTTGTCCAATTTCCCCAGCAGCCCCCATAGATTGTTCCAATTTTGTTGGCTAAATTGTTTGTGTTCATCACTTCATGTGTTTATCCTGTATCCGGTATTAAGAGGTTAATATGTCATGCATATGACTGTGTAATAGTTTACAAACAAAGCTGTGTTATAATTGTTTCTTTTCCAGTAAAAAAAAAATATATATATATATATATTTTTTTTTTTTGTATATATATACAAGACATTATTGATTTATTGATAGTCAGTGAGAGAGACAGGAAATTGGGAGAGAAGTAGGGGAATGACACTCTGCTAATTGTCACCCTGGCCCAGGAGTCAAACTGGGGACTCTCTGTCAGGCTTTAGAGCTCATGTGGTACACACCCTAATCGGGTAACCCGGTATTTTGTATTCATACATATTGTACTATAAATATAATACTGTACCTACATGTAACACCGAATTGTGAAAAATAAAGATATTACATGGGGGTGATACACTAAGAAGGATCATTGCAGGTGGAGACGCTTCAGAAACACCTTGGCAACATGCGCAAAAAGAAAAAAATGACTAGCCATCAACACTTTCCGATGCTACGTATAATTAGCCTGTAGATCTGTTCTTTTTTTACCATGCGCCAACGCGGAATGTTATGACGTAGCGTAGCCTAAGTCCAGGTCTGGGATACAGAGTTAAGGTCTGGGGCAGGTCTGGGGCCCTCCGTGCGTCACTGCTACACACAGTGCACACATTCTACAGGCATACTTACTTACTTAATTACTTTTTAAAGGAGTAATAAGTAATAAGTAACATATTACTTTCCTGAGTAATATTGTCCAACACCGCCTCATAATAGTAAACTGACAAATACATGTAATAATGTAAATGATGAAGTAGTATGTGACAGGTGTACATATGAGTGAATTAAGATACAATCTTCACCTTGACTGTGTCCATAGGAGAGGAAGCTACACAGCACTGAAACAGATTTGAGGACACAATATCAAGCTGAGCATAAATATCTGCAATGCATTGTAATTATTCAATATGACACCAACATAGACAGCTAGTTGACCCAAGCTCAAGAGGAACTTGGGTCTGTGTGTGTTTGTATACGTGTGCCGGAAACACTACAGACAAAGACAGAATAAGACAGACACATCTCCGCCTCGGTGATGCTGAAAGACACATGTAATAGAATAGGCTTTATGGATAATTTGACTGATTATGAATTATAAGTAGGCAATGTAATTAGTAGGCTATACCTGATGTAATGACAGCTAGCCTACCAGTTGCTCCTCATCTCCGCTCAAAATTTAACTCACTGATGTGATTCCAAGGGTGACACCGATTGCATCCCAGATGTTCTTCTGATGGGTCTGATTGCCTGTCAGTGTTTATGTCATTAACAAAATTGTCCTGCACGTGATCCAAACGAGTGTTGTGCCAAATATGCGTACCGTTTGCCATCATGTAGGCAAATACATTTCAGAGCACAAACGCTTTTGAATATTGTAAGTTATTTTTAAGCTTGTGCAACTCGCTTCCTCCCAACCTGTTTGTGGAAAAGTACGCTCACGCCCGCTGTGATTTGGCGCGCGCACGCGTGTGTCTTTATTTCTTTGGAAAAAACAGTGCATCGACTGTCAAGAGGTATAACACAAGTGAACTTCTTAGCAGCTGTCACATTGATTGTCAATGGCAGCGCATGTGTACAGATCAAACAGTAGGTTTAACAACCCCACGTTTTATCAACAGCAGCAAGTAGATTAAAAACAAAATAAAATAAAATCCCCAAATTTTGAGTCTTAATATCCAGCAAGCAATATAAATGAATTACTGGAAACAACGTCAACTGCACGGTTTATGGTATCATTCAAATAAGAGAGAAGCTGTGACCTCACCGTTCTGACAGGTTGTCTACCCAGGCCTGTGAAATTCATAGGCAGCCAATTGGAATGAAATCTGCGCAAACAAACTGACTGATATACTTGTGACAAATGCACATTATATTTTGTATATTTATCTCCTTGACAGATGGATGTTACTGTATCTGATTGATATGTAACATGATCTACTTGAGCTATGCATGTTATTGTATCTGATTGATATGTAACTTGTTGGAAACTATGAGAAATATGGACATTTCCTATTCACGTGAGGGTAATGGGTCTGAATTACGGGGGTGATTGAATCGATGGTGCCAAACAAAGGGGGGGAACAAACAAACCTGTGTGCAAGTGTGGACGGGTGAAAAGAGGAGATCTCCTAGGCGCCAGCTTTACAGTTTAAGACAAAGTTTAAACTTAAGTTTGAGCTGCAGCCAAGTATAGTGAACTGTCAAGCCTTGCGGAGAACAGACTGTGTCGTTGCTATGCCGTGGCCGTGGGGAATCATCAGCTGGATTTATGAATGAACCGCCAGTCGCCGAGAGGATTCTTGCAGAGCCACGGGTGAGATAAATCCATGTTTCTTTTATGAAAAAACATAAAAAGTTGAATTATGGAAATACAATGTTTCTGCCAGACAGCGACGATATATGATTTAATCATTTGCATTTACCCATCAAAACATGATTTATGTGTATTTGTATTTATTTGCTTGCTTTTTGTTTAAACTAGAAGCTCGGGCCGAGCGTCTAGCCCGCCGCCACGCCCACGTAGCGCCCGCGGCCACTTGGCAGCGCATATAAGTGGCGTAGCGTCAGGAGGGCCAGTGGGGCCGTGGCTCGGTCAGTGAAGACCCTGTAGCGTGGATGATATGTGGCATAGAGGCAGACGCGTCGCTAGGTCTCTACTAGGTCGGGGGCTTAGCCCCTCAGGCAACGGGCACATGCACGCGCGCGCAGCGCGCGTGCATGTGCATGTGCGAAATCCGCGATTTTTTTCGCGGATTTCGCGGATTAGGGTGCTTTTTCCCCCGTTTTTTGTTACTTTATTTCGGTTTTAGGGTTAGGGGTAGGGTTAGGTTAGGGTGATAGATATATAATTCAAAAAAAAAAAAAAACTTTTAATTTTTTAATTTTTTATTTTTTTTTATTGGTGGCTTTGGACAAAACATTGGTGGCTATAGCCACCGAAGCCCACCCCTAACGACGCCACTGCATAGAGGGATAGATTTTAAATCTCCAGAGGAAACATCCGTGGGCTACCATAGGTTCAGCGATGTGTGCGGTCGCCCTGCGGCCCCTCCTCCTCCACCAATGTGCAGTATTGAGAGCCCTGACGTCTCAACATTTGGAGCGATGGGCACTGCACTCTGGTTGGTTAGGGTACACCTACTGCCCAGGTAGAACCCACTTAAAGCCTGCATGGGCAAACCCAGTTAGGACCCGCCTCGGTCCCACATAAACGTGGCTAGTTGGGGCCCACCTAAGGGCCAGGTAGAAGCTACTTATACTCGCATGGGCATCGCAGTTAAGACCCACCTCGGCTGCATTCATGATTTGCGGCATTTTGTTCTGAACGGGCCACTCCTGCAAACTTCAGATGTGAATCTTAGCCAATCGGGATGGAATATGAAAAATTAAACAGATCCGTCTTGATCACATGACTATAGAGATCATGTGTACCGATGTGCGTGAAAGTTAGATAAAATCGGAAGGAGTAATGTAAAGAAATATGTTTTACATAAGTTGGCCTCCTGGTTGCGCTATAAAAGGTAGATGTGAAAAATGCAGGGCAAAGGTTTTTCCTTGACCTGTAGAGAGTGCACATACAAAGTGTCACGGCCCCGTGGCCTGGCTTGCAGGGCCTGTGTGTGGTATGGTGTACTCCCCTATGTGTCTCTATCTCTCACAGGTATCCTGTAGGCGTCGGCCAACTTGGGGTTCCTCATTAGGTGCATTGGGAGCACCTGGCCAGTGTTCCCTGGAGCCCTATAAAGTAGTGGCTGCCAGCCATTCTAGCTATCCCTCTCCAGATGACAGCACCCTTTTGTTCCTTTCCCTTATGATTCAGTTCACACACTTTACAACACCCCACACTACATCAAACACACATCCATACATTGCTGACACTACTGATTACTGAATTACACACCTCATACCTTCTGTACAGTATTATTTAAGTTCCTTTATGTAAATAAACCACTGTTATTTTAAGCACTACCACTGTGTCCTCCTCAATTTGTCATGGCCCACGGGCCAGGTTGTGACAAATTGGGGGCTCGTGCCGCTTTCAAGTAAAAATACTCGGGTTGGCTGTGACTCTGCTGAACAGGTAAAGTAAATTCCTGTATTGTTTGAAGCCTATTTTGGCAAAAGAAGTCACAGCATTACTGAGGAGGTGCATGGTAGTGTTTGAGTAACATTTGGTTTGGTAATTTGAGTAAAAATTTGTTTGAATAACAATTGGTTGAATAATTTGATTAACAATTTGTTTGAGTAACAATTTGTTTTGGTTAACAATTTAAGTAATTGATTTATTTTGGTTAAATACAATTATTTAATTTTGTTTTGTGCTGTCAATTAGTTACCACTACTAGTGTGGTAATTGGGGCAGGTGGAACAGGTGTGTCTTAGACAGCCTGAGGGGTGGTGTTCCCCACCCAGATAGGTAAGCGGCGTTTCCCCCTGTGGGACTCGTTGTGCCTTTTGTTTCTTTCTTGTATGGTTTGATAGATTCTGTCCCACAAAATATGGGACAGGGTGGGACCACCGAGATGCTTGCAAGAGGGACTCGGGAGGGCCACTGAAGACCAGGGCAAGTTGTAATAGTTTAGATTTGGGTAGGCAGCTGAGGTAGGGGGAACGCCACTCCTGTAGGCACACCTGTCTCACCTGTCCTAATTTGACAGAGGGGGAACATTTGTTCCATTTTGGAATCTTTTGTTTTACTTTGTTTAAAATCTAACTAAAACCTACATTTTTGTAAAAGTGTTTGGAATAGGTCACTTTTTTTTTCTTTCTTTTTGTTGTTTGAACAGTTTAAAAAAAAAAGAAATGGCTGATCTAGAGGAGTTTGTGGATAATCCATGTGAGCAGACTTTGGATAGTTTTACTAAGGAGCAGCTGATTAGACTAGCAGATTACTATAAAATAGAAATCACTGACAAAAGGTTAAAGGAGACAGTAAAGTCAAATTTAAAAGCTAACTTGAAGGACATGGGGATTCTAAAAGAGTCTCCTGAAAGTGAGGAAAAGTCAGATGAAATGGTTAGTCAGTTTAAGCTGCCCACTAGTCAGTTTTTCACATTTGAACAACAGAAAGAGTTGCTCATGCTGAAGTCAGAGAAGGAGTTACAAGTGGAGAGGTTGAAAATAGAGCAGTCTAGACTAGAAATTGAGCGGACCAAACTTGAGCTTATAAAAGAAGGTAAACTCACACCTGAGGAGTCTGGGGTGTCCAGTAGTAGGTCAGCGGCCTCGGGGTCTCAGGCTCAAGATTTCGACATTTTCAGGAATTTGCGCTTAGTGCCCAAATTTTGTGAAAAGGACCCTGAAACCTTTTTCTCAATGTTTGAACGAGTAGCCGACGTGCGTAAATGGCCAGAGTCAGCCCGCACGTTAATGCTGCAATGTGTGTTAACGGGCAGGGCACAGGAGGCCTATTCATGTCTGAGCCCTGATGACAGTCAAAAGTATCCTGTTGTTAAGGCAGCAGTACTAAAAGCCTTTGAACTTGTTCCAGAAGCCTATTGCAAACGTTTTCGCACATGGCGGAAAACTGAAAACAAGACTCATCTAGAGTTTGCACGCGATTTGTCATGTTACTTTGCCCGCTGGTGTGCCGCATTGAATGTTAAGGACTTTGATGGGTTATGTGACCTTATAGTCCTCGAACAGTTCAAAAATACTTTGCCTGAACATATTGCCAATTATATCAGTGACCGGAAAGTTGAAACTGCTGCCGAAGCGGCTGCTTTGGCAGATGAACATGTGTTGACACACAAGCGCCCTTATGGGGAGCGGCGCTCCTTTGGCCAGCAGCGCGCTGGTAATGACGGAGGCGATGGCGCACGTGTCAAAACGGGCTTTCCTGGTAGTTCAGGCATGGCGGTTGCACCAGAGGCAAAAGCTGAACATGGCACGCGTGAGGAGAAAATATGTAACTTCTGTCATAAGAAAGGGCATTGGAAAAATGACTGCTACGCTCTAAAAGCAAAGACTAAGTCTACCTCTCACCCTGCAAAAGGTGCGGCTATGGCTGTGCCTGCGCTAAGCTTGGGGGAGGTACAGGTTAAAGGGTCATGTCGAGATCTTGAGGTTGATGAATCCTACAGGCCGTTTGTCAGTGAGGGATTTGTGTCACTTGTAGGAAGTAACATCAAGGTGCCAGTAAAAATACTGCGTGACACGGCAGCGTTTGATACATTTATTGAAGCGTCAGTGTTACCATTTATAGCTAGGCAGATACCGGGAATAATCGTTCACTTCCGGATAAAAGCGCCAAAATTGGTACACATACTCCTTGGGTAGTACTGTTTTGATAAAACCCGTTAGCCACCTGAAAATTCAAGATGGCGTCCATTTTTCAAGATGGCCGCCATTGAATATACAGTAATATTACATTTCCCAACAAAATCCCATAGATACAAGCGCCAAAATTGGCAAACATACTCCTTGGGTATTGCTCTTTTGATAAAAACCAAAGATTTTAAGATGGTGGCCATTTTTCAAGATGGCCACCATTGAATATACAGTAATTTGCAGTCATTTCACAATAAAATGTCATAGATATGCACCAAAATTGGCACACACACTCTTTGGGTATTGCTCTTTTGATGAAACCTGTTACCCATGTAAAAATTCAAGATGGCCACCATTGTACAGTAGGCTATATACAGTCAAATCACATTTAGAAGTAAAATAGCTTAGAAGCAAGCACCAAAATTGTCTCATATACCATTCTTTTAATAACATATTAGCAGCCACCTAAAAATTCAAGATGGTGGCCCTTTTTCAAGATGGCTGCCATTTAATATACAGTATTGCTGCATTTTGCAATAAAATCACATAGATTAGCGCTGAGAGACTAGCGGATCTTGCAAGTGTAGATTACAAGTAGTAATAGTGCCCTGGGATCACCCTTCGTCTAGTCTCTACCCTTCGACCTGTTTGGCTTGGGTAACCCTGCCAGGAGTACAAGACTCCTGCCGACATAGTTCTAGGGGTCATGGAGACATGCAAACTGCCCCACCACGATAAGGTGATGATCCCGTTGAGGCAGGTTTTTTTTTTGTCTTTTCTTTATTTATTATTATTATTATTATTATTTTTTTTTTTATATAGACAGTAGGCCTATACTTATTCGCTTGACCAAATTGTCTGTTTGTTCGCTTATTGTCTTGCTGCCTGGATGAGGAAGACACTTCTAAACCTCGCATCTGCAGCTGCACTGTGCCGTGCAGGTCAGACCAAATCCGTAGCATTTGCATCGACCGCAGCACTCCGACTTGCATCCACACTTGGTCAGCTGCTTGCAACTCTCTGCAATGGGTGGGAGCTCTGTCCAAAATATCTGCCACAGATCTCCATTCTTCTTCCAGCCCCAGTTGGCAGGATCCTCTGTTTCTGGTTGACTTATTGTTGACTGACTCCAGATACAGCCCGCCTGGTAGGCAGCACGCTTTACATACTCCTTCAGCGCTGATCGGGTTGGAGGAATAGCTTCATATGGTCTCTGCTTCCGAGCAAACATGTCCAACCTTGCATCATCAACACCTTCAGCTGCGCTTGATCTGTCATACATCATGAGCGAACTCTCTCTCCTCCGTCCTGATACTCCTGGACCTGTCTGCAGCGTTCGACACAATGAACCATCAGATCCTCCTCTCCACCCTTAAGGGGATGGGTGTCTCAGGCTCTGCACTCTCCCTGTTTGCATCCTACCTGACGGGTCGCTCCTACCAGGTGATGCTGAGAGGGTCTGTATCAGAACCACACAGACTCACTACTGGGGTTCCCCAAGGCTCGGTTCTGGGTCCTCTTCTTTTCTCTCTCTACACTACATCTCTTGGTGCTGTCATCCACTCCCATGGCTTTTCCTACCACTGCTATGCCAATGACACCCAGCTGATCCTCTCATTCCCCCCCTCTGACACACAAGTGGAGGCACGCATTGCTGCTTGTCTGGCTGACATCTCGGAGTGGATGTCGACGCACCACCTGAAGCTCAACCTGGACAAGAGTCAAGACCGAGCTGATGTTCCTCCCGGAGAAGGGCTGTCCGCACCGAGACATGGCCATCACCATTGATAATGCTGTGGTGACGTCAACTCGGACTGCGAAGAATCTGGGTGTGACCCTGGACGATCAACTGTCGTTCTCGGCAAACATCGCATCAGTGACACGGTCCTGCAGATTCCTCCTCTACAACATCAGGAGGATTCGCCCCTTCCTCACGGAGAAGGCAGCCTAGGTGCTCATCCAGGGCCAGGCTCTTGTCATCTCCCGCCTGGACTACTGCAACTCCCTCCTGGCTGGTACTCCGGCATCTGCCATCAGACCTCTGGAGCTTGTTCAGAAAGCTGCAGCTCGTCTGGTGTTCAACCGCCCCAAGTTCTCCCACACAACTATCCTTCTCCGATCTCTACACTGGCTCCCCGTAGCAGCTCGGATCCAGTTTAAAACCCTGGTGCTAGCCTATAGGGCAGTGAAAGGAACAGCTCCTTCTTACTTCCGGGCTATGGTCGATGCCTACACCCCTGCCCGACCACTTCGATCTGCCACCTCGGGGCGACTGATTGCCTCGTCACTCAAGGGTCCTTCTGGTCGATCGACACGGTCACGACTTTTTTCTGTTCTGGCCCCACAGTGGTGGAATGAACTTCCCACTGATGTCAGGACAGCAGAGTCACTGCCCATCTTTCACCGCAGGCTGAAAACACTACCCTTCCTCTTTGTCTTGTACAAGAAAATGCTACACATAAGAGACTTATAACATAGCATGATCCCCTAATTTAGCTGAAGATTAGGATTCCGGGGCTGATATATGGTACAAGGAAGCCAGTGAGTCAGTCCATGGGTCCAGATTCAGATTCTACATAGTGAAAAATGTATGATTTGACACCAAGATTACTCAAATAGGACATTTTTTGGTGATTTTATTCAGAAATGCATTATTAGTGTATATTCAATGGCGGCCACCTTGCAAAATGGCCGCCATCTTGAATTTTTAGGTGGCTGCTAAAATGTTATTAAAAGAATGGTATATGAGCCAATTTTGGTGCTTGCTTCTAAGCTATTTTACTTCTAAATGTGATTTGACTGTATATAGCCTACTGTACAATGGTGGCCATCTTGAAAAATGGCTGCCATCTTGAATTTTTACATGGGTAACAGGTTTCATCAAAAGAGCAATACCCAAAGAGTGTGTGTGCCAATTTTGGTGCATATCTATGACATTTTATTGTGAAATTACTGCGAATTACTGTATATTCAATGGTGGCCATCTTGAAAAATGGCCACCATCTTAAAATCTTTGGTTTTTATCAAAAGAGCAATACCCAAGGAGTATGTTTGCCAATTTTGGCGCTTGTATCTATGTGATTTTCTTGGGAAATGTAATATTACTCTATATTCAATAGCGGCCATCTTGAAAAATGGCCGCCATCTTGAATTTTCAGGTGGCTAACGGGTTTTATCAAAACAGTACTACCCAAGGAGTATGTGTACCAATTTTGGCGCTTTTATCCGGAAGTGAACGATTCGCCTGTTTTTCACCTGTTATCTGCCTAGCTATTACTAGAGAGAGTACAACAGGGTCCTCTATTCCTGTGTTGGGGATGGGTTTAACTGTCCTCCATGTTCCTGTTCACAACATCATGCTGTATTCCAATCTCTTCCAGGGTCTGACCGGCGTTGCTGTGCGTCCCGCTTTACCCGTGGCAGGGGTAAATGTGATTCTGGGTAATGGTTTGGCTGGTGCACGTGTGTGGGCGGATGTACCACCACCTTTAGTAGTAGATTCAGTGCCATTGGTACGAAGTCAACCTGATGAAAGTGAAACTGAATTTCCTGAAGTGTTCACAGCTTGTGCAGTGACACGCGCTATGACACGTGCAAAGTCGGAGGCTAATGAGCGTGATGTAGGGAAAAGCAAAAAGTTAGGTTCAGGACCAATGTTTTCCATATCTGATTTTCCTTTGTCAGTCTCACAGGATGATCTGAGGGTGGAGCAGCAGGCTGATCTCTCGCTCAAATGTCTGCTGGATCAAGTGGTTACTGAGGCTGAGATGGAGAGCAATTCCTGTGGATACTTCCTTCAGGATGGGTTACTGGTGAGGAAGTAGGTCCCGCATGGTGAGGGTTTTGTGGGCGATCCAATTCTCCAAATTGTGTTGCCAGCCAAATTTCGTGAGTCTGTTTTGAAATTGGCACATGAGGGGTCAGGGCATTCTGGAGTCCAGAAAACTTATGATCGGGTGCTAAGGCACTTTTTCTGGCCACGTTCGAAGCGAGACGAAGCTGCGCATGTTAAAACTTGTCATACATGCCAGTTAACAAGTAAACCAAACCAGATTCTCAAACCTGCTCCTCTGTCGCCTATTCCCGCAATTAGTCAACCTTTTGAACATTTGATCATTGACTGTGTGGGCCCACTCCCTCGCTCGAAATCCGGTGCGGTATATCTTCTCACTGTAATGTGTCAAAGTACTCGTTACCCGGCAGCATATCCATTACGCACCATTACAGCTAGGTCAGTTGTGAGGGCCTTGTCACAGTTCATTTCCATATTTGGTATTCCCAAGGTCATTCAAAGCGACCAGGGGCCCAACTTCTGCTCCCATCTCTTCTCACAAGTACTGAAGCAACTTAATGTCAAGCACAATCAGGCCTCTGAGTATCATGCGCAGAGTCAAGGTGCATTGGAGCGGTTCCATCAGACATTGTTGCGTGCCTATTGCACACAGATGGAGGGAGATTGGGAGGAGGGGTTGCCATGGTTAATGCTCGCAGCCAGAGAGGTTACACAGGAAAGCACTGGGTTTAGCCCAAATGACTTGGTTTTTGGCCATACTGTACGGGGTCCTTTAGCCATTTTTAGTGACCAGTGGAGAGGTGTAGAGGCTCCTCGTAACCTACTAGACTATGTAAATGGTTTTAGGCATCGACTTTATGCAGCTGGAGAACTAGCTAGAGAAAAGTTGGAGTGTGCACAGGGCAAGATGAAAAAACTTTATGACAGGCGCACAGAGCAGAGAGTTTTCAGCCCAGGTGATCGTGTGTTGGCATTGTTGCCAATCACAGGCTCGCCATTCCAAGCCAAATTCAAAGGTCTTTATACAGTAGTCAAGACTTAAACTATTTGGTTTCAACTCCTCAGCGGAGGAAGCCCACCCAACTATGTCATGTTAACTTGTTGAAGCCGTATCATGTTCGGGCATCACCGGATGCGCAATCTAACTTGCAGGACGTTCATGCGGCATGTTTAGCAAGTAGAGCATCTGTGATCACTTCTCCTCATTCGGTAGAGGATGGGGAAGAAGATGGTTTGCCTGCTGTTGATCCAGCATTGTTACAAGGTCGATTAAAAAACTTTGAGACACTTGATCATCTGAATACCTTGTTAGATCACCTGCCTGAGAAAGAGGGAGCAGATTTGATTGAAGTTATCCAGGCTTTCCCATGCCTGTTCAATGACACTCCCAGTCAAACCCATCTGATTGAGCATGATATCGAGGTTGAAGGTGCTCTGCCTATCCGTCAGAGATTTTACAGAGTCAATGTTGAGAAATGAAAGTATCTAGATGCTGAGATCAAGTACATGCTGGACAATGGAATAGCCGTGCCGTCCGCGTCAAGCTGGGCGTCACCTTGCCTTCTTGTTCCAAAATCTGACAGCACGTTCAGGTGTTGCACAGATTTTCGAAAAGTAAATGCTGTTACTAAGCCAGATTCATTCCCTCTTCCTCGTATGGAGGACTGCGTAGATGAAATTGGACATGCCAAGTATGTAAGCAAATTTGATCTCCTAAAAGGATATTGGCAAGTTCCTTTGTCCAAGCGGGCACAGGAAATTTCAGCATTTATAACGCCAAAAGGTTTGTTTTCGTACAAAGTAATGCCATTCGGTTTGCGCAACGCACCTGCAACATTTCAGCGGCTCATGACACGAGTGCTGGGTGACCTTGAGGGTTGTACTGTGTATTTGGATGATGTGGTGGTTTTCTCCGACTCATGGTCTCAACATGTAGAGCGCATTCGGGCTTTGTTCGGCCGCCTGGCCGAGGCTGGTCTCACGGTGAACCTGGCAAAGTGTGAGTTTGCCAGGGCCACCGTGACTTACCTTGGTCGGGTGGTTGGACAGGGTCAAGTTCGCCCAGTTGTGGCAAAAGTGAGTGTGGTTGCGGAATATCCAGCTCCAACCACTAAAAAAGAGTTGTTACGATTTCTTGGATTAGTAGGATATTACAGATGTTTCTGCCGTAATTTCTCTACTGTTGTGGCTCCCCTCACTAACCTGTTAAAGTCTAGTGTTGTGTTCATTTGGTCTGACGAATGTCAACAGGCATTTGAATCTATCAAAGCTCTGTTGTGTACTGCTCCTGTCCTTGCAGCGCCGCGTTTCGATCGCACATTCACTCTACAGGTGGATGCTAGTCACGTGGGTGCTGGTGGGGTTTTATTACAAACAGACGACTTAGGCATTGACAAACCAGTTAGCTTCTTTTCAAGAAAATTTAACTCCTACCAGTTGAATTATTCCACAATCGAGAAGGAGGCCTTAGCTCTGATATGGGCATTGAAACATTTTGATGTCTATGTAGTGTCTGGGGCTGCGCCTGTGGTGGTCTACACTGACCATAACCCACTAACTTTCTTGAACTCATTGCAATGCCCCAATCAGAGGTTAATTCGCTGGTCCTTAATGTTGCAGTCATATTGGCTGGAAATTAGGTACATTAAAGGGGTAGAAAATGTTGTAGCAGATGCCCTTTCCAGGGTGCCTTAAATGTAGGCAATATGTGACCTGTTTTTTTTGTCCCATCTAGTGGTCTTCCTGTTCTGTCTGCTCCTGCCTCCTGTTCCTCTCCTCTTAGATGCTCCAGGAATCCATGGTAATCTTGGTTGCTGAGGGGAGGGCCGGGTGTGTTGGTTGTGGACAGGATTGGTTGGACCGTAATATTGTGGAGGCAAGTGGTGTTTCAATTCACAAATATTTGTTTAGTTATTGACATATGCACATTTTTTGGTTTTCTTGATTGATTTAAAATTTCAATTTGATATACTTAACTTGGTGTTAGTTACCCTCTCGGTCCCTTATGGGCCCTCATTTTGAAGGGGGAGGGTGTCACGGCCCCTTGGCCTGGCTTGCAGGGCCTGTGTGTGGTATGGTGTACTCCCCTATGTGTCTATCTCTCACAGGTATCCTGTAGGCGTCGGCCAACTTGGGGTTCCTCATTAGGTGCATTGGGAGCACCTGGCCAGTGTTCCCTGGAGCCCTATAAAGGAGTGGCTGCCAGCCATTCTAGCTATCCCTCTCCAGATGACAGCACCCTTTTGTTCCTTTCCCTTATGATTCAGTTCACACACTTTACAACACCCCACACTACATCAAACACACATCCATACATTGCTGACACTACTGATTACTGAATTACACACCTCATACCTTCTGTACAGTATTATTTAAGTTCCTTTATGTAAATAAACCACTGTTATTTTAAGCACTACCACTGTGTCCTCCTCAATTTGTCATGGCCCACGGGCCAGGTTGTGACAAAAGTTTTACACAGATTGGTGCAGTTATAGGTAAAAACACAAATCGGGCTGTTATAGCGCCACCATGAGGCTGATTAGAAAAATCTCAAGTGGAATTTCTTCCTCGGCATAGTGGGAATGTGGGAGCAAAGTTGCACGGAAAGTGCATGCTGTGTTTATAATTTGAGGCATTTTGGTCAAAACGGAGCAGTCCTGCAAACTTTGGAAGTCATTTTTAGCCAATCAGGATGGAATATGAAAAATCTGAAAGACCCGTTTTTTAATGACTATAGAGATACTGTGTACCGATTTGCGTGATGTTTGGACAAAATATGTAGGAGTACTGTGAAAAAATGTGTTTTGCAAAAAGCGGCCTCCTGGTGGCACTATAACAGGGCCATGTGGGAAAAATGGGGCAGAGGTTCTGAATTGGCATCCAGGGACTGTGTGTGCACAGTTTCGCTGCGATCAAGCCAACGATGTGGGAGATTAGCTATCCACAGACGCACGGACGGACGGACGGACAGGGGGTAAAACATACTCTCGCGCCATGCCTTTTGGCCTGGCAGAGACAATAAAAAAACGAAAGTAAAGGAAAAGACCATTACTGCAACAAAAGTAGTCAACAAACTATACTATAAAACAGGGGTCTTCAACGTGTTCAGGCCAAGGACCCCCTAGCTGCCTGAGAGAGAGACAAAGCAGGGACCCCCTCTATATTGTATAAAATTGTGTTTAAGATAAACGTTTGCTGCTCTTTTTTCCTCTACACCTATAACTCTATGCCAAAAATAGCCGATCTACAAGCTCACAACGTCTCGCAGCACGAGGCATTGTGAGCTTGTAGATCTGCTATTTTTGGCTAAAGTTCTCCTCAGAGAAGGGATGCGTGGGTTCAAATGGTTAATGTAAAAAAAAAATCATATCACAAAGATTTGGCGGACCCCCTGTAGTAACTCTGAGAACCCCCTAGGGGTCCCTGACCCCCTGTTGAAGACCCCTGCTATAAAACATTGGCCAAATTGTCAAATAATGTAAGAGAGAGGCAAACATGCCGATCTACAAGCTTACAACGCTTCTCAACGTGAGGCGTTTGGAGCTTGTAGATCTGCTATTTTCACAATATTGACTTGTGGAACGGAGTCAAACAAAATGTGGGGGTCCCCAGTTCAAATATGATTATTTGGGGGGGGGGGGGGCGCTCTGAAAAGGTTGATAACCACTGCCCTAATCGAGCCGAAATGATCTGAAATTACTATACCATAATGCAGCCTAAACATGCGTTGCACGGGGCGGTCCTGCCATTACGTTAGTTACTGGAGTTGCTGTGGAGCTACACAGTTCTCCAGAAGACACACAAGTCCACAATGGGTGCAGTAAGTTAGTCCGACAGCGCATTCCTCCGACAGCGCAGCGCTCCGACGTTTCCAATACTAAACCCGAACCAAACCCACACCCTAACCCTAACCGCACGCGGATGCGTGCGGTTACCAGAGGGCAACCAGAGGCCCTGGTTGCCCCAGGTTCGATTCCAGGCCAGGTCAGCATATGTGTCGATGACATGAAATTTGTCCCTGAGCAAGACTCTTAACCCCTAATTGCTCACAGGTTCTCATTGGAAACAAGACCGCAAGGACTTTCATGAACGACCTGTTAAAAGGAATTATCCTTATCCTTATCCTTATCCTTATGCCACATAGTCGCACAATATACACCATCTACAATGGACTCACTGAGCAGCAATAATAGCATTTACCACACAAACGTGCATTGTTGACAAAGTGATTGCACAGCCGCTGCAGGCATGACAACAACCACGTTAGCGATAGCTACATGCCAACTATCACAGCGCCCTGTCCGTCGTCGCTGTGACTGACTCTGATGGCTACAGCAAGCTCTCTGCGATGCCATTGTCTGAAAACTGCTCTTAGCGTGACACGACCAATGAGAGTGAGCGCTGTCGTTGTTGCTAAGATACAGTGTATGGCACATGGCGTCTCTGGCCCATAGCTTGTAGATCTCTCACACATGATTGGCGTAGGCTGCGTTGCCAGGTCTGACTTTTTGTGTAAGCGATTTTGGGCTTATTCGGGCGCACTTTTCGGCTCGCTTCCATAGACCACGGCACCGCTTATTTCTTTCCCGTGACGGATGTGGCAAAAAAGGTTGTGAAACGAACCATCCGGAAGTAAATTGCGAGATGAAATATATAGCACGTTTTGATTATTACAGAAGGAGACACATGTGAAGGTGGAAAATGAAATGTAGGAGATTATATCGTTTTGCATGAGCGATTTTTGTAGCAAGTTGTGAGAGAATTGGGCCACTCCTGTGGGCGGGGGCTCAATAGAACCATTGGGGTTTGAGAAGGAGACGCTCTCTGATTGAGTTGTAGAAGATGTTATCAACTTTAATGCAAAAAGTTTTATTTCAAGTAAACTGAAGTAACTGAGTAACTATGATGAAAATACTTTTTGAATAGAGTTTATTGTAGTAGGCCAGGCATAACATAGAACTGGCCAGCCTGTTAGTATACCACATTTTGAGCTTTTCCAAAAGTCAGTAACATATAGTTGCAGTGCTTCAGATCAAGATTGTTTTCTGTACTTTTAAAAATTCTGGTCTCTGTCTCGACTCGGCCTCGCCTCCCGTCGGTCTCGGTCTCGACTGAGACTCGATCCCATTCCTGGCCTCCCGGACTCGGTCTTGACTCTGACTCGCCTTAGGTGGTCTTGACTACAACCCTATGATTTATGCTTAGCTGCATGATGGTGTCCCATGGAAAACAAAGCCAATCTACAAGACCACAGTACAAAGTTGCATTTGCGACGCTTTGTGGTCTGGTAGATCGGCTCTTGAAGCTGTGTAAGGTTACAAGTGTCCAAAGTCCATAATATGTTTTATTTTAATTAACACTTTTATAGTCAAACCTTATTTTATTTCTAATATTTGAAGGAATATTCCAATATGGAATGTTGACAGCCGTAGCGCTGGAGAAGGTGACATAATGAAAGAAACACGGTGGTACTGTCTGGTACCTACACAAAAAAAGAACTGGTCTGAACTCATCCCCATGCCCACCAGGGGAAGCTCTGCCCCGGGTAGTGGGGGGGGGATGCACCTCGCTACTCCGACACCCCGGAGTTCCGACAGCCGGAATCTCCCAGGGACCGCCGGAAGGGGTCCCTGGTGGTGAGTGTGGAAGAGAACCAAGTGCTGCCGTCGAAAAAGAGCAGATCGACAAGGCTGCGTAGGCCTGTGGTGGCCGCGGGGCGCAATACCGCCGGCGTCCACAAGGCGGCGCCACCCCCGGTGCCTGGTCCCCATCGGGGGTCCATGGACCACCTCCGTGCCCAGGGACGGTGGCTCCCGGGGCGGGTAGAGCGGGCGGGCGCTCACCCGGCAGTGTGCCGCGAGGCACTGGGCTCCCTGGCCCTTCCCCTGTGTGAGCGGGGAAGGCAGGGAGAACCGCCGACTGGTGCCATCGGGTAGCTAGGGACCATGCCCGGGATGAGGCTCCATCCTGGGGCAGAGCGTGGGCCGCGAGGGGCCCAAAATCATGGTTCTCAAAAAAAAATCGAAAATTCTTCTAAGTGCCCAGGGCCCTAGAGGAGGCCAGGATGAGCCTTCCTGCCTCCGTCATTTTTCCTCCAGGGGCCCGGAAGGCCGACCGGTGCCATCGGGTAGTTGTAGCCCAGGACAGAGGCATGGGTCCTGGGCAGGCGACGGGTCCGGAGGGGCCCCGAGTCATGGTTCTCCAAAAAATTGAAAAATCGCGCCGAGTGCTGGCATGGGCTCCAGGGGTCCCCGGGGACCCCCTGGAGGACCCCCGGCCGAAAACCTCAACCTTTTTCGGGCGCTAAGAGCTTGTCGATCGGCTCTTTTTGGGGCTAAAATCCTGGAGCTTTCGGAAAAAGCTGGGATTTCTTCAGAGTCCAGAGCTCCCAAGAAGCTCTGGGCTCCGCCATGGCTCCCTCCTTTGAAATTCTCTCCCGGGAGCCTCGGCCACTTGTACCAGAGGATAGGTGAGGACCATGCCCAGGAAGAGGACCCTTCCTGGGGCGCGACGGGGCGGCGAAGACCCCCAAAATCATGGTTCTCCAAAAAATTTCAAAAATCGCGCCGAGTGCTGGCATGGGCTCCAGGGGTCCCCGGGGACCCCCTGGAGGACCCCCGGCCGAAAACCTCAACTTTTTTCGGGCGCTAAGAGCTTGTCGATCGGCTCTTTTTGGGGCCAAAAGTGGCGGTAGCTCCCAGACCGTGGGGCGCCCGTGGCCGGCGGAGGGCTCGTTGGATCCGGGCCGGGGCTGCGCACGCGGCGGTGCCCACCCCGGCCCCCGGGGTGGTCGCCCGGGCAAATGGCGGCCGAAAAACCCCGGGAAAAAAGTCGGAAATCGCACTCTCCAGAGCTCCCAAGAAGCTCTGGGCTCCGCCGCGGCCCCCTCCTTTGAAATTCTCTCCCGGGACTCCCGGCCACTGGTGCCAGCGGATAGCTAGGGACCATGCCCCACAAAGGGGCACCCTCCTGGGGTGGCGGCGGGGCGGCGAGACGCCCCGAATCCTGGAGCTTTCGGAAAAAAGCCGGGATTTCTTCAGAGTCCAGAGCTCCCAAGAAGCTCTGGGCTCCGCCACGGCCCCCTCCTTTGAAATTCTCTCCCGGGAGTCCCGGCCACTGGTGCCACTGGTGCCAGCGGATAGCTAGGGACCATGCCCCACGAAGGGGCACCCTCCTGGGGTGGCGGTGGGGCGGCGAGACGCCCCGAATCCTGGAGCTTTCGGAAAAAAGCCGGGATTTCTTCAGAGTCCAGAGCTCCCAAGAAGCTCTGGGCTCCGCCATGGCTCCCTCCTTTGAAATTCTCTCCCGGGAGTCTCGGCCACTTTTGCCAGCGGATAGCTAGGGACCCTGCCCGAGAACGGGGCATGGTCCCGGGGCAGTGTGGGCGCCGCGAGGCGCCCCTTTGTCCTGGATCTCCGCGTGGTACCTCCCCGTCCCCACCCCGGGGCCCTGGAGGCGCCCGGCTCGCCCTTGCCTCCCTCCTTTGAAAAAGTCTCTCGGTAGAGACGGCCACTCGCTCCAGAGGGTCCCTATGGAGCTCGGCCGCGGCGAGGCCCGGCACGAGGCTCCGTCCCGGGGCCGCCCGGGCGGGCCGAGCCGGGCGCCGGTGGTGGTGGCCATGGGTCCCTTTCCCCCTCCCCGATAGGGGGGGAAGAACCAGGAAATTGGAGGCCACGCTGGCCATCGGGTGTATGGGAAGAGAGAGGCCTCCGGTGGGGCACGGCCGGCTGGTCGTGCGCCCTGGAGCTCCTCCGCGAGCCTGGCAGAAGCTGGGCTTCTCCGTGGCCCCCTCCTTTGAAATTCTCTCCCGGGACTCTCGGCAACTTTTGCCAGAACGAGTGTATGGAACCGGCGTGCGGACGCCGAGGCTGGGGCCGACGGCGAGGCTCCGTCTCGGGGCCACCCGGGCGGGCCGAGCCGGGCGCCGGTGGTGGTGGCCATGGGTCCCTTTCCCCCTCCCCGATAGGGGGGAAAGAACCAGGAAATTGGACGCCACAGTGGCCATCGGGTGTATGGGAAGAGAGAGGCCTCCGGTCGGGCACGGCCGGGCGGCCGTGCGCCCTGGAGCTCCTCCGCGAGCCCGGGAGAAGATGGGCTATTCCGTGGCCCCCTCCTTTGAAATTCTCTCCCGGGCAGACCGGCAACTCGTGCCAGCTCGAGTGTATGGAACCGGCGTGCGGGCGCCGAGGCCGGGCCGAGAGAGAGGCCTCGGGTCGGGCGCGCCGCCTCGGCCGGGCGCCCTGGAGGTCTCTCGAGCCCAGGAGGTCCTGGGCTCCGCCATGGCCCCCTCCTTTGAAATTCTCTCCCGGTAGTCTCGGCAACTTTTCTCAGAACGAGTTTATGAACCAGCGCGCGGGCGCTGGGGACCGAACGCAGGCAGGCCGCCCCGCTCGGGGCCTGTCGGGCGGACGCTAGTCGCTGCACTGTGACCCCCCCACCTCCGGGAACCAGGCCGATCCTGGAACCCACTGACCTAATGGCAAACAAAGCCCGCCCCTAGCAAGGGCCCCGCCACGGACCGCCCGAGGGCCCCCGCTGTCGGCCTGGCCTCGAGCCCCCTCACCGGGGCTCGGCGAGGAGATCCGTATGCAGCGGGGGCGCGAAGGCGCGCTCCGGAGACTCCGTTTCTCAAACCCTGCCCGCGTCGCGTACTCCGGCGACCGACCAAACAGCTGCGTACCGGGCCATGGACCGCCGATCCACCGTAACACGCTTTCGACCGGCTGGGTGGTAAAGGCGGACCGCGGTGACCGTCGCAGTGCACGCCTCCGGGAGACAACCGCCCGCCCCTCTCGCGGGGGGCCTGGTTGATCCTGCCAGTAGCATATGCTTGTCTTAAAGGGCGTAGCAGACCTGTCTGAGTTGGGCGTGCAGGCACTGCCAAGTGCCCACGCCGGGACAGTACATTATATGGGTGTAGAACACATAGTTGGCGCACGCAGGAGTTGGGTAAACCAGAGTCCCCGATAATACGCCCGCAAGGCAAGTTACCTTGATGGGGTTGGGGGTGGGGAAACTTGACATGAACCTGCGAGCAGCTACGTATCTATGTGGGTCGTGCCCGGCGCCCCGGCTGTCCCGCAACTCAGCAGTGGCTGCGCCCGAGCTGATCGAACGAGATTCCCCCTGTCTTGCAACAGACCGTCCGAGGGACCCCCGCGGTCGGCCTCGCCTTTGGCGAGGAGATCCGTATGCCTTGGGGGCGCCCGAATCAATCGAACGAGATTCCCACTGTCCCCTACCTAGCGAAACCATATAGCCGAGGGAAGAAGACAGTCCTCAGCGAGGAAACAAGACCCTGCTAACGGGCATTATGAATACTGGTGCAGCAGCGCTTGTACCACCAGGTACCTGCGGTCCGTAGGCCGCGGGACCCCCCGACTTATCGCCCGCCGAGGGGTGCTTAAGAGTGGGTCCGCGGGACCGGCCGGTGAGCCGGGTCCGACGCGCTAAGTCCATAATAGTCCCATGGGCGCGCGTCGGCATTTGTACCACCAGGTCCACGCGGAGCTTTGGCCGCGGCCTGTCAGTCCACTTAACGCCCGCCGAGGGGTGCTTAAGAGTGGGTCCACGGGACCGCCTGGAGAGCCGGGTGTCCCCCGGAGGCGGGGGTCCCCCGGACCGGAGCCAGTACCCAGCCTCGGGGCTTCCCGGGCCGGGTCGAGGCCTCGCCGGGGGTCCCCGGTCCGAGTCTGACGGCTGTTTTTCTGGCTGTCGGAGTAGCGAGGCTTCGGAGTAGCGGGGTGCATCTGTTGGGTCATGGGTGTGGGAGAAGGTCATTGATGCATCTGACGGTGGGGTAGGTTGTCCCCCCCCCCCCCCCACCTGTCGTACAGCCTCGTATGCAGTGGTGTAAAGTAACTAAGTACCTTTACTCAAGTACTGTACAGTTTTGAGGTACTTTTACTTTACTGGAGTATTTCCAATTGTCTATACTTTTACTTATACTCCACTATATCTCAGAGGCAAATATCATACTTTTACTCCACTATTATTTGAAAACTTCAGTAATACTAGTTACTTAGCAGATATAAATTATCATATTATCAAACATACATTAACCACTTTAGCCCTATTTTATACCTAGGCTACTTGAAAATAGCCGATCTACAAGCTCACAACGCGTCTTAGATCTGCTATTTTCAAACATTTTAGTACTTTTACTTTTGGTGTACATTTGGATACCAAAACTTTTGTTACTTTTACTCAAGTACAGTTTTCATTCCGGACTTTTAACTTGTAACAGAGTACTTCTTACATTGCAGTATTGATACTTTTAACTTAAATAAAACATGTGAGTACTTTTTCCACCACTGCTCGTATGCCAGTCTGCATGCAGAGCTGCTGCTGTGTGTTCTCCTGATGACGCTTCAGTGGTGTGTTGTTGCTCATGGACCAGCCAGGGACCACTGATGACGGTTCAGTGGTGTGTTGTTGCTCATGGACCAGCCAGGGACCACTGATGACGCTTCAGTGGTGTGTTGTTGTTCATGGACCAGCCAGGGACCACTGATGACGCTTCAGTGGTGTGTTGTTGTTCATGGACCAGCCAGGGACCACTGATGACGGTTCAGTGGTGTGTTGTTGCTCATGGACCAGCCAGGGACCACTGATGACGGTTCAGTGGTGTGTTGTTGCTCATGGACCAGCCAGGGACCACTGATGACGTCATGGTCTCTCAGTTCCTATAGTGTGTCTCTCTTGATGTGAGGAGGAGCTCTGAGGCCCTGCTGTTTGTGTCCTTGTTGTTGTTTTGGTTATTTGGTTATTTCATTTAGGTTTATTTTGATCTATTGTGTTGTAGGGCTTTCACGACTAGAGATTTTTACTGGTCGACTAATTTGACCCAGTGGTAGTCCACTAGTCCATGTTAACCTATTTTTGCCATTGTTATTATTATCCTCTTGCCTTTATTTTGATGTCGTTTTAAGGGAAGCTCTTCTGGCACAGCAGCACAGCAGCGTCTCCAAGGATCCTCAAAAGGTTGTTATTGTCCAATAATAGGCTATTATTGGGCATACTTTTGACCCCCTTTTGATAAAAAATAAAGGCAGAAGGATAATAACAAGACCAGGAGACCTGGGGTCTATTCCACGAAAGTGGAATTAAATTATCCTGGTTTAAAAGGAAAATCCAGGTTTGACAAGCCTGCGCTGTTCAGCCTGGTTTATTCAGTTCCACGAACGCCAAGCCTGGCTGAGAAGGAGTGACTTTGTCAAGCCAGGATCGTTAAACCAGGCTGAATGTGAATTCACCTATTCCTATAAAAGACCATGAAAGTCGATAGCAGAGTCCTTGAACTTGACCAATCATGGAGCCCAAAACCAGAGTGGCGTTCTTCTCTGTGGCTGAACAGCAGCACTGCAGCAGCTCAAGGAATTAAAATGTATAATAAGCAAGAAAGGAAACACGGCCGCAATAAATATAGATCCAGAGAAAGCGAATTAGCAAATTAAATGCAAAAGTTGTCCAAAAATATGCAACTAATTTATATACAAGTCAATAAATATATAATTCAGTTAGGCTTAAACATGAGGAGTTTATGTGAATATTGGAATTATAATTATAAACACTTAGAATCATTTTCTAATTTTTAATTTCTAAAATCGAAGATCTACAAGTGAAAAGCTTCCCTTTTGGCGGCCGGGGGTCCCCGGTCAACGGGGGTCAACGGGGGTCCAGGGGTACACGGGGCCGGGGGTCAACGGGGGTTCGGGAGTACCCGGCCCCCCGTGTACTCCCGGACCCCCGTTGACCCCCGACGGGGGGCCGGGGACTCCTGAGCCCCCGTTGACCCCCGGCCCCGTGTACCCCTGGGTCCACGGGGGTCCACGGGGGTCCACGGGGACCCCCGTGGACCCCCGGCCACCATGGGGACCCCCGTGGACCCCCGGCCGCCACGGGGACCCCGTGGACCCCGGCCGCCATAAGACAATTTTTTTCCGAGCTTGTAGATCTTCGATTTTCGCATAAGAATTGAATAAGTGTGGAAAAACTCATTGGTTTACGATTGGAGTCATTGGACTAACAGCTATTTCACAAAAAACTGAAGAACAAGGCACTGGATTAATAAAGCTTGGCTGTTAGCCTGGTCCGGACCAGGCTAACTTCACAGCTAAATTGCCATGGTAACTAAGGCAGGATTGCTTCAATTTTCTTTCGTGAAACTGGATCATGGATAAACATATCCAGGTTTACTGGCTAAGTTAATCTGCCAAACTAACTCATCTTTCGTGAAACCGCTTCCTGGATAATTTAAACCAGGATAGCCGATTAAACCCGGCTTATCCCTAATCCAGGTTTCGTGGAACGGGCCCCTGGTTGTGCCAGACCTAAGCCGGTGTTGTGTGAAGTCGTGTGAAGTCTAATTCTGAAATCTTTGTGTCTTACGTTATATACCAACCGTATTTATACTTGTGACATAATAGTGATGTCACGACTAGTCTGTGCCTATTTATTCATGCATAAGAAACTTAACCACAACCAGACATGTATGGACAAATTGGTGACAAAGGCTCCTGTAGGCCATACCTTTCAGGTCTGGCAACAATAATAGTAATGGCATTAAAACTATACAAAATCAACTATTGGACTATAGTACCAACAAGGTCTACTAGTGGTTATACTGGTCGACTAGTTGGTGAAAGCCCTATTGTGTTGTGCAAACCAGCTGTTCTCACTAATAATAGTAATAGTAATAATAGTAAGTAAAAAGAAGGTATATCTGAGGTATGTTTGGCTCCGGGCCGTGCCAGTAGTAGGGGTGTCCGTCGTTGTAGTCCTGACAGGTGGTTGGTCACGGGGTGATTAAGGCTGTATTGGGGTTTGTTTTAGCTTCATAGTGCATGATATCCTGCTTGCATGCTCATTATTGTGAAGAACCCAGTGTTGTGTGTGTTTTAACATTATGTGTTGTGTCTTGCAGTGAATGATTGACTTGTGTGAGCTCTTGGTGGCGGTGAAACCTCTCTCCTCACTCCCTCACTCCCTGCCTCCCTCCTGTCTGCAAGGACACCTGTGTTACTGGTATTAAATGACCGTAATGTAATGTAAAAGGACACCTGTGATGCTACTGGTATAGAGGAACCCACAGAACGGCGTTCATAACTGTGGTGTTAAGCGGCTGCCGCTCTGCACAGCGACACATCGGCTATGGCACCGAGTGCCGCGCTATGAGCTTGTAGATCTGCTATTTTTGAAACATAGTGAAAATGTGTGTGAATTGTAAATATAATATACTTTT
Source organism: Gymnoscopelus microlampas (assembly GCF_963454915.1). Classification (NCBI taxonomy): domain Eukaryota; kingdom Metazoa; phylum Chordata; class Actinopteri; order Myctophiformes; family Myctophidae; genus Gymnoscopelus; species Gymnoscopelus microlampas. Next base: position 56,223,598 of record NC_139940.1, read on the forward strand.
AAAGCGATCGTTTTTGACTCAAATCTTTGCTTCTGGGGGTCCCTGGAACCAAATATTTTGAGATGGGGGGGCGGGTGGGTCCGCAGCCAAATACATATACTTTTGGGGGTCCTTAACAATTGTGAAAAAGTGTGAGAACCACTGATATAGCAACATATGTTTTTTTAGAAAACTGTTGGGATTTTGAAGACATTTGTAGAATGGGCTTCAGGTCTTAATGTGTTCAACTGTAAATGTGATGCCCACTAAAGTGTGATCACATTAGTGTGATTGTTTTATGTGTCACAGTGTTTTGAGAAGTGTTTGTATTGTATTTTCCTTTTAAACCCAGATTGTGTCTTTGTGTAATGTTTTCACCAAAACAACAATAACTTTGGTCAATAGGTGGCAGTGTAACACCTTGGTTTCAACCTGTTTTGCCTTCTGAGCTTGTCGTCCACTGAGGTAGTCTAGTGCGCATGCGCCACTGGTTCTTCTCATAACTGAGAGGAGACTCGGTGGAAACAAGAGCATGTTCCTCTGTCTCTATTTCTTCTAAACCATTTCAACCTGTTTTCCAGGTGGGTTATACTTCACAAAGCACACAGAAATGATTGTTGTTGTTTATGTAATGTCTGGAGTTTATTGTGTTTACTTTTTGGTTCGAATGTAAGTGTAAAACGAGTGATTGGAAAGTGTCTCATTGTTTGTAATGTTTGTAATGGCGTCCGCCACGTTGCTCCGTCGTGTGTCACGTTGATTGTGTGTGTGTCTGGGTATCACATCTCCGTTCTTTGTGTTAGATTTGTGTTTTGATAATGGCTGGCTCCACTTATTATTTAATATGTGTATTGAACAAGTATTTTGTGAACAAGTGTTCCCGTTTTTGAGGGAAATGGTTTCAAACCAGATAACTGCAAACCATGCAGCTGTAAATAGTATGTTCATTAAGTGTTACTGTTACTGATCTGATTATGCAAGTCCTAAATGGTGCTTAGAGCATCTTGTATTGTAAAAATGCACTTAGATGCAAGTGAATTAATGACCAAACGAATTTGGGAGTTGAATGCATAGTGACACAGAGGTTCCTAGGTGTTTCTTTGTATTGAAGTGAATTGACAGAGGATGTTTATGGTATGTTTGATTTTGATTTCATTGTGAAGGTACTTTGGAAATGTGAATGTCATATATGTCTACATAGACAGTAAAAGTGCAGTATTGTTTTATGCTGAGTAAAAGGTGCAGTATTAAATACTGGATAAATAAAGTAAAAGGACAATGCAAAACAGTACAGTTAGGGTTTATTGTGATATGTGTTAAATGATGTGTTGAATAAATCATAACTGAGAGGAGACTCGGTGGAAACAAGAGCATGTTCCTCTGTCTCTATTTCTTCTAAACCATTTCAACCTGTTTTCCAGGTACATATATATCTGTGAATAGGTGCCAGATCCTGGTACCTGTAACAGTTTATTGGGGGCTCGTCCGGGATCAGCGCCACCTGCTGGCTGGAAGCTGATCCAGAGATACTGATCTAGGACCAAAAGTGACCTGATGAACCAGGGAGCAACACCCGGTGTAAAGGTCCACTGATGTAAGAGCATTCTTCAGCCACACCAACTGAAGCAAGGTGTCTCATCTGATGAAGAGTAAACACAGAGCTGTGTCAACTACTACTTCTAATGAAGAGTGAGAAAGACAGTGCTGTGTCAACTACTACATACATCTGATGAGGAGAAAGCCCAGTGCTGCGTCAATCACTGGTGAAGATTACAGACTGTGCTTTGCCAGTTGCTACGTCTGATGAAGATAACAAACTTTGTTGTGCCAACTACTACTTCTAATGAAGAGTGAGAAAGACATTGCTTTGTCAGCTACTACAGTACATCTGATGAGGAGAAAGCCCAGTGCTGTGCGAATCACTGGTGAAGATTACAAACTGTGTTTTGCTAATTGCTACGTCTGATGAAGAGTAAGGACTGCTGTGTAGAAAGAACCACCCATCACGGCTAGAGACTGCAAAGTGATCCTGGACTGTGAACCAAGTGCAAGGAAGGAATCGGAAGCAGCCATGGCAGACAGTGAGAGGAAAAGTTTGGTGTGGGCCATCAAAAAGAGCCTGCTCACTCTACCTGCCAATGACCTGTTTCAGATCGCAAAGGCATTGGTTCAAGTGCCAGGGATGGACCAGTCTCTTCTGTCTCATCTCACCGCCGAGGATGAAGAGGGTTGTTTCAACTACATCAACGACTATGTGTACAGTAAGGCCTTACTAGATTTAGAGGATAAAGGATTAGCACATTTACTAGACATGAAAGATGTGATTGATAGAATCATACAGGTTCAAGGTTCGGGTGTAAAAGAGGGTACAGCACATGGTTCATTTTCTAACAGTCAAGTTGATGGTGTCAATGTTGAAGTGAATAAGGATGTCATTGTTGTTAGTGAGGCTGCTGAAAATGTGACCACTCATGATGCAAATCTGCAGCAGATGCTTACTAGTTATGAGGAGCTGAGTAAACAAATTTTGCAGTACATGCCCACACACACCCCACCAAATGTTCCTCAGCCACAGTCAAAAGTTCAGTCCATGTCACTAGGTAGGAATGCACCAGACACCAATGGTAAAGGTGAACACCCTACATCTGTGTCACAAGACAAGCTGGTCTCTCTACGAGAGCTTTCTTTCCTCCATCGCAGGGAGTTTAAGCTCCAGGGAGGTCAGATTGGAGATCAGGGATCAGACATTAGTTATAGCAGTGTCTGCAGGCAAATTGAAGAAGGTTTGAAGGAACAGTTCAATGATGCAGAGGTTGTGAGAGCAGTCTTGAGAGTTATCAAACCTGGCAACTTTAAAGACATGTTAATGGTTAAGGATGATTTAACTATTGATGAGCTGAAGGGTTTTCTTCATTCCCACCTTGGTGAACAAAGTAACACAGAGCTGTTTCAAGAACTTATGTGCACTAAACAAAAAGATAGTGAAACACCACAGCAGTTCTTATACAGAGTCATAGGACTTAAACAAAAGATTTTGCTTGCCTCAAAACATGCTGATACTGATGTTAAATACAATGCAAGTACAGTTCAGGATGTTTTTCTCCACACTGTGTATCAAGGTTTAGGCCACAAGCATGATGACATTCGTAGAGAGCTCAAACCATTACTTGTAGACCCCAGTGTCCCTGATGAGGTCATCCTCAAACAGATGAAGAAAGTGATGAGTGATGAAAGTGAAAGACAGCGACGCTTAGGCCCAGCCAACCGTCAGAGACCCACAAATGTACACAGCGCAGAGGTTGAGGTTAATGCAGCTCAGGCTCCCCCTAGCGTCAGAGAGGAGAGCTCAGGAAAGAAACCTAAGCCAGACATGATCCAACAGTTGACAGAAAAGGTTGAAAAGCTGACTAATCTTGTTGAGCTCATGCAACAGTCTATCCATCCCCAAAAGTCAGAACAGCAGGCACAGGTCAGAACAGGCAAGACAGACAGGCAGAGAGAGAGACCATTTGGCTGTGTTAAATGTGTTGAACAGAAATTGCCTAACTGCCCTCACTGTTTCCACTGTGGTGAGGAAGGCCACAGAGCTGTGGGCTGCCTGAAGAGACCTCCACGGCAGGGAAACTGGAGCCGGTCCCTGCAGGGGGACAACCATTGACCGGTTCCAAATTACTGTCCCAAACTGACACCTGTCATACTAGTGAGCCTGACAAGGAAAGAGTCAAAGAGAAAAAGTATGGCCCTGAAACAAAAGACAAAGTTATAAACGAGATACAGAAGCAACCAGATACCCCTGTCCCCACCCCTGACTTACCTTACAGCAAAAGTGAATGCCTCGCCAAGCTCGTGGGGAGAAGGGCTCTCACCCATTGTAACCTAAACGGTTTAGCAGTCAGTGCTCTGCTTGACACGGGGGCCCAAGTAAGCATGATTGATAGAGTTTGGAAAAACAGATACTTACCTGACATGCCTGTTAGACCCCTTAATGAAATCATGAGTGATGAAGAGGAGTTAGAAGTCTATGCAGTAAATGGTGAGATCCTCCCATTTGATGGCTGGGTGGCCCTTACAGTTAATTTGAAGGGGAATGAAAATCCTAACCTGTCAATCACTGTGCCTTTCCTTGTAAGCAGTCTTGCTCTGGACACACCCCTGCTGGGCTTTAATGTGCTGGAGGTGATGATACAGGAACAACCGGGAAGCCTGATTCCAACCCTCACTAGCCTGCTCTGTAACGCCATGGTGATACCAGCAGAGAAAGCAGAGCTCCTGGTGAACTTCATTCAGACTGACAAACTCCCTGTGCAACTTGGCCGCCTACGAACAGGTAGACAAGACACTGTCATTCTAGCAGGTCAGGTGGCCTGGGTCAAGTGCCAAGTCCCGCCCCACATGGAACTGTCTGACCCAATCTTCCTGTTTGAGCCTGATGACAACAGCATACCACTGGCGGAGCTGGATGTTGGAGAAGGCCTGCTGAAGGTGCAAAACCCCAGAAAGCCCTATATAACAGTGCCTGTGGGGAACAACACAAAACATGCAGTCACTCTCCCAAGAAAGACAGCCCTTGGCAGTATTCACTGTGTTGAGAAAGTCATCACAACAGACTCACCTGAAACCCCCCAGCCCCCAGTGACCGTCAGCAGTGCCGCCACAACCCCCACTGTCACCAGTCCATCCCCATTTCAACCCCCCATCCCACCTGAAACCCCCAAGCCCACAGTGCCCCTCAACAGTGCTGCTTCAACGTCAGCTGTCCCCAGTCCCACTCCATTCCAACCCCCTGTCGACCTCAGTCACCTTGATGATCAACAGCAGGAAATAGTGAAGAAGATGCTCTGTGAAGAGGCTGGAGCTTTTGCACAGGACAGTAATGATATTGGATGCATACCGAGCCTGCAGATGACAATCACCCTCCATGACACAGTCCCTGTCCAGAAAACGTACTCATCAGTCCCAAAGCCACTGTTTAAGGAGGTAAAGGAGTACATACAGGAACTGTTAATGAAAGGCTGGATAGTTAAGTCCAAGTCCCCGTATTCTGCCCCAGTTGTCTGTGTCAGGAAGAAGGACGGCAGCCTGCGTCTGTGCATAGACTACCGCCTCCTGAATAAAAAGACTGTCCCTGATCGCCACCCGTTGCCTAGAATACAAGATCTGACTGACACCCTTGGGGGCTATACCTGGTTTAGTATTTTAGATCAAGGGAAAGCCTACCACCAGGGCTTCGTTGCAGAGGGTTCGCGCCCTTTCACCGCCTTTATTACTCCGTGGGGTCTCTACGAGTGGGTCCGTATCCCATTTGGACTCTCAAATGCCCCTGCAACATTCCAGCGGAGCATGGAGGAGATGCTAGGCCCCCTCAGGGACGAATGCTGCATCCCGTATCTAGACGACGTACTCTGTTATGCAAAAACATTTGAAGAACATGTCGAGACCATCCGTAAAGTTCTCCAGGCCCTTCAACGTCACGGAGTGAAATTGAGACCTGAGAAATGTGATCTCTTCAAACATGAAGTCCGGTACGTGGGTCGCCTTGTGTCAGCAGAAGGAGTCAAAGTAGACCCACGAGACCTTGAAGCTGTGAAAGCCCTGTCAAGTAAGACGCCAAGAACCGTTGGTGAGGTGAGGAAAGTAACAGGATTTTTGGGGTATTTCCGTTCCTACATCCAGGATTTTTCCCGGATTGCCAGACCCATTTATGAGCTGCTCCAAACTAAACCAGGGCAGGCTCCAATCCCAGCACGTAGTAAAAACCCCAAACGCCCCCAGTTGCCCTCCAGAGAGCCCATAGAATGGACCACTGAACAGCAGAGAGCCCTTGAAAAACTGATTGACCTCCTCACAAACCCCCCTGTCTTGGCGTATCCTGATTTTAACCACCCCTTCAGACTGCATACTGATGCCTCAGACCAAGGCCTAGGAGCTGTTCTGTATCAGCATCAAAACGGAAAATTGAGAGTCATTGGATATGGATCAAGGACATTGTCACCAGCCGAACGCAATTACCATATGCATAGTGGAAAACTGGAGTTCCTCGCATTAAAATGGGCTGTGTGTGAAAAGTTCCGCGATTACCTGTACTATGCGCCACACTTCACTATCTACACCGACAACAACCCGTTGACCTATGTCATGAGTACAGCCAAGCTCAATGCGGTCGGTCATCGGTGGGTTGGGGAACTCGCAGATTTCAGGTTTGATGTCAAATACAGGCCAGGAAAGTCCAATATAGACGCAGACACCCTATCTCGCCTCCCACTGGATATGGAGAGGTATGAAAGGACCTGTACAGAGGAGCTCTCCAATGAAGCAGTGCGTGCGACATGGGATGGAAGTCAAGCAGCAGAAAGGAAAGACGTGGCATGGGTTGCAGCGCTTAACATCTCTTCCCCAGACTCTAACCAGCAGTCTCATCCTAACCTGCAAACCATCAGTCACGATGAGCTAGTAAAGGCCCAAAGAGAGGATCAAGCCATAAATACGATTATGGAGTTGAAAGAGTCAAACACAAAGTTGACAGATGAAGTGCGCAAAACTGTAAGTGGAGCGACCCGAAAGCTTCTTCATGAATGGAGCAGATTATACATTGACAATGACCTCCTTTACAGAAAGACCAATCAGCACAAGCAGTTAGTCCTCCCTGTAAAATACAGAACACTCGCTCTGAAACATCTACATAATGAGATGGGCCATGTTGGGACGGAAAGAGTGCTCCACCTCGCACGGGAGAGATTCTACTGGCCCTTTATGTCCAAAGAGATTGAGGAGTATGTGACACGAAAATGTCCATGCATCAAGTCTAAAAAGCCTGTCACACACATTCGAGCTCCCATGGGCAGCATCACCTCCAACTTCCCTTTAGAGCTCGTGTGTATTGATTACCTACATCTGGAAACCAGCGTTGGAGGGTACGAATACATTCTAGTGGTGATCGATCATTTCACTAGATTTGCCCAGGCATACCCCACAAAGAACAAAAGTGGAAAAACAGCTGCAGAGCGTATCTTTAATGACTACATACCCAAATTCGGTTATATGTCTAAATTACACCATGATCAAGGCCGTGAATTTGAGAACAAACTGTTCCAAACACTGCAACAGCTGTCTGGAGTTGGCCACTCTAGAACATCACCCTACCATCCACAGAGCAACCCGGCTGAGAGGCTCAATAGAACCATACTCCAGATGTTGAGGACGTTGACTGACAGTGAGAAACTGCGGTGGAAGGATCACCTCCCGCAGGTATTACACGCTTATAACTGTACCAAACATGAATCCACTGGTTACTCACCCTTTTTCCTCCTCTACGGCCGTCATCCACACCTCCCAGTTGACTTGCTGTTTGGGTTAACTGAGGAAAAGGATTCATACTCACCTAGAGGATATGCAGAGAAATGGGCTGAGAAAATGTCAGAAGCCTACCGTATTGCTTGTGACAATAGTAAGAAATCCAGTGCAAGGGGAAAAGTATCTTATGACAAGAAAGCAAAAGGAATCGTACTACAGGCAGGAGACAGAGTTCTGGTAAGAAACCTCAGTCAGCGTGGAGGACCAGGCAAGTTGAGGTCTTACTGGGAGAAGGCTATCTATGTGGTCAAAAGCCAGCTTGCTGAGAGTCCAGTGTATATTGTCTGCCCTGAGCACGGAGACCAGAAGAAAACCAGAACATTACATCGCAATCTCCTGTTACTGGTGAATGACTTACCTGTGGAAATGACTCCACCCCAAACCAGAACTGTCCCTGAAAAGAAAAGAAAAGACAGACAGAAACAAAGAAGAGTGTCAGACACACAAAGACAAGCAGACATGAGTGACAGCACTGACAGTGATTCAGATGATGATAGTAACGGTGGATACTGGCTAAGGATACCTGCTGAGAGAACAGAGGAAAGAGCTCTTGTACACCGTGAGCAACTACCTGAATACATACCTGTCATGTCACCTGAAGAAAGTGAAGACGAAGAGAGAGAAAACACAGATGGAAACTTACCTGTCTTGGCCAGACCTGATGTCACAGAACCTGAGGGAGAAGAGGAAAATGAGTACCCATATCCTAACCCAGCCCAATCCCCAATACCCCAGCCCAGTCCACAAGCCCAATCTCCAATCCCCCGGCCCAGTCCCAGAGCCCAATCCCAAGCCTCACCTGTAGAACAGGTTCAGTCAGAGGTCAGGAGGTCTGCCCGTGACAGAAAGCCCAGACAGTGTCTCACGTACGATTTGCTAGGTGAACCGTCTGTGCAGGATCAGGTTACCGTTAACTCAGTGTTAGGACACACAGTACAATACTCACCTGTTGTACATACGCCTCACCACACTCCACCACCACACACACTGATGCAATACCTCCCACCCTTTGGTATGCCATACTCACATCCCATCTTCTACACCCACACACCATACACCCCGTATACTTACCATACACCCAACACACACATTCCACCCACAATGATTACCTGTTAGAGGTCCAAGAGAAAGACTAAAGGTTTAAGAGTTGAATTGAAGTGTTTTTGGAAATGTCAGGAGCCATTTTTATTTGTCAGGGAGTGTGTGATGCCCACTAAAGTGTGATCACATTAGTGTGATTGTTTTATGTGTCACAGTGTTTTGAGAAGTGTTTGTATTGTATTTTCCTTTTAAACCCAGATTGTGTCTTTGTGTAATGTTTTCACCAAAACAACAATAACTTTGGTCAATAGGTGGCAGTGTAACACCTTGGTTTCAACCTGTTTTGCCTTCTGAGCTTGTCGTCCACTGAGGTAGTCTAGTGCGCATGCGCCACTGGTTCTTCTCATAACTGAGAGGAGACTCGGTGGAAACAAGAGCATGTTCCTCTGTCTCTATTTCTTCTAAACCATTTCAACCTGTTTTCCAGGTGGGTTATACTTCACAAAGCACACAGAAATGATTGTTGTTGTTTATGTAATGTCTGGAGTTTATTGTGTTTACTTTTTGGTTCGAATGTAAGTGTAAAACGAGTGATTGGAAAGTGTCTCATTGTTTGTAATGTTTGTAATGGCGTCCGCCACGTTGCTCCGTCGTGTGTCACGTTGATTGTGTGTGTGTCTGGGTATCACATCTCCGTTCTTTGTGTTAGATTTGTGTTTTGATAATGGCTGGCTCCACTTATTATTTAATATGTGTATTGAACAAGTATTTTGTGAACAAGTGTTCCCGTTTTTGAGGGAAATGGTTTCAAACCAGATAACTGCAAACCATGCAGCTGTAAATAGTATGTTCATTAAGTGTTACTGTTACTGATCTGATTATGCAAGTCCTAAATGGTGCTTAGAGCATCTTGTATTGTAAAAATGCACTTAGATGCAAGTGAATTAATGACCAAACGAATTTGGGAGTTGAATGCATAGTGACACAGAGGTTCCTAGGTGTTTCTTTGTATTGAAGTGAATTGACAGAGGATGTTTATGGTATGTTTGATTTTGATTTCATTGTGAAGGTACTTTGGAAATGTGAATGTCATATATGTCTACATAGACAGTAAAAGTGCAGTATTGTTTTATGCTGAGTAAAAGGTGCAGTATTAAATACTGGATAAATAAAGTAAAAGGACAATGCAAAACAGTACAGTTAGGGTTTATTGTGATATGTGTTAAATGATGTGTTGAATAAATCATAACTGAGAGGAGACTCGGTGGAAACAAGAGCATGTTCCTCTGTCTCTATTTCTTCTAAACCATTTCAACCTGTTTTCCAGGTACATATATATCTGTGAATAGGTGCCAGATCCTGGTACCTGTAACATAAACACACGTCTCTGCTCCTCTTGTTATTATCAACCTGTGGTCTGGCATATAATGTGTATTGTACATCTTATGGTATTCTCTGTTCCTCTTCTTATTATCAACCTGTGGTCTGGTATATAATGTGTATTGTACATCTTATGGTATTCTCTGTTCCTCTTCTTATTATCAACCTGTGGTCTGGTATATAATGTGTATTGTACATCTTATGGTATTCTCTGTTCCTCTTCTTATTATCAACCTGTGGTCTGGTATATAATGTGTATTGTGCATCATATTCCATTCAACCTTTATTTATTTTCTCTGGGATACATTGAGGGCAGAGCCCTCATTTTCAATGATGCAGAGATTACAGAAGCATAATACAGCAGTGTACATACTAATGATGAATAAAAACAACAGGATAAACAAGTTATATGTGTGAAAACAGCAATAAAAAAAACGGAATAAAACAGTAATAAAGACAGCTTAATTAAAACAGAGACAATTTAAAACAACAAGATTAGCTAGCAAGTGTTTAAATTGACCCAGTGAGAACATGGAATCCATTTTTAAATGCGTTGTAATTCGTTCCAAGTGAAGGGAGCTCTAAAACTGAAGGCTGTTTAGCCTAGCTCTGTGTTGGCCGTGGGGAGCAATAATGGGATGTATTCCTGAGAGCGTGTTTGATTGGTGGAAGTATTTGGTTTTAACAGTGATGAAATATATGTTGGTGATTTATTTATCATTATTTTATTGATGGTATTCTCTGCTCCTCTTCTTATTATCAACCTGTGGTCTGGTATATAATGTGTATTGTGCATCATATGGTATTCTCTGCTCCTCTTCTTATTATCAACCTGTGGTCTGGTATATAATGTGTATTGTGCATCATATGGTATTCTCTGGGTGAAACTCAAGGGTGGTGTATAGTCTGCTATCCTGTTTCTGGGCCTCAGTGTCCAGGTTACACAAGTAAAAGGCCTGTGTTCAAAATGTTACTTGAGAAAAAGTACAAAAGTATTGGCATCAAAATATACTTAAAGTACCAAAAGTAAAAGTACTAAAATGTTTGAAAATAGCAGATCTACAAGCGTTGCAAGCTTGTAGATTTTAGAAAGATCTTGAACATGTTGTGAATATATTTAAATATATATATTTTTAAAGGGAACATTTGTAACTCAAATCTTTGCTTCTGGGGGGTCCCTGGAACAACATATTGTGAGATGGGGGTCCGCGGCCATATACATATCATTTTGGGGGTCCTGGACATGAAAAAGTTTGAGAACCACTGATATTATAGTAACATACGTTTTTCAAAAAACTTAGAAGACATTTTGTAGAATCCCCCAGAAGCAAATATTAGAGTTAAAAATGTTCGCTTTAAAAAACAACATAGGCCTACATATTCAAAGATCTGCAAAATAAATCTAAATTTTACAAAAAATAGCAGATCTACAAGCTCATAGCGCGGCACTCGGTGCCGCGCTATGAGCTTGTAGAGCTGCTATTTTTGAATAGCCCAAGAAATGTAAAATGACTTGGATGTGTTCCCGGATTGAATGGGTTAAGGTAAGCAGCACAGAGATCTTTAAGTTTGTACTTTGGGTCATTCCGGGTAAAGTGACAGCAGAAGGCTTCCCATACCCAGCTATGTGTTGTGTCCTCTGTTGGCAGCACTCAGCTGGGTGGAGCTGGAAAACACATGTCACCCTCTGGATGAAATAGCTCTAAATCGTTGCTTCTCCAGGGGTCCTTGGGGGGGGGGGGGGGGGGGGCTATCAGATATGCTATTTTTTTTTTTTATCGTGAATATTTGTGCAAATCTTTGAATATACATTTCATAAAGCGAACATTCGTAATTCAAATCTTTGCTTCTGGGGGTCCCTGGCACAACATCTTTTCAGGTGGGGGTCCGCGGCCACATATATATCAATGTGGGGGCACGAAAAAGTTTGTGAACCACTGGTCTAAATTAACCCATTAAGACCAGGAACGCATCTGTGTCATTTTCAGATTTCTTTGGCTATTCAAAAAGTAGCAGATCTACAAGCTCATAGCGCGGGCTATGCTCACTAGTGGGGCCGTGAGGCCCACAGGTTGAGAATCACTGTGTTAGAGATCACTGGTTCCCAAACAGTGGGTCGGGACCCGTGTTTGGGTCCAATTTCTAAGAGTAAAATATCCCCTTTTTTCCTTTCCTATATTAAACAATATTTGTTATTATTTCAAAAGATCTAAAAATAAATAAATAAAAAAAGTCACAACTTTTCATCAAACAATTACAACATTTTTCAAAAGTATTTCATAAATAAAATAAAAAAATATAATAATATCCATATATGAATTTTAAAAAAATGTTTAAGGAGTAGTGAAAAAAGCCGATCCACAAGCTCTCAACGCAGTGCAAAGCTACTAGTTGGTGAGCTTGTAGATCTGCTATTTTCACTGTTTGGGTCCCGGACTCGCGGGAAAACGTCTACATTTCTCTCCTTTGGGTCTTGAGCTAAAAAGGTTTGGTAACCGCTGTGTTAGATCATTGATGGTCATTTAAACTCTTTTTATACACTTTATATCAGTTGAAGGTCTTTGTGCTCCAGAGGTCAACAGCTCTTCAGTTTAAAGATTTACGTATGAACACTATGGAGCTTCTGCTTCAAAGAGAAATGACCCTCAAACTCTTCCTTTGATGTTCTGAAGCAAAGGACCAGCCTGTGTGTGTGTGTGTGTGTGTGTGTGTGTGTGTGTGTGTGTGTGTGTGTGTGTGTGTGTGTGTGTGTGTGTGTGTGTGTGTGTGTGTGTGTGTGTGTGTGTGTGTGTGTGTGTGTGTGTGTGTGTCTGTGTGTGTGTGTGTGTGTGTGTGTGTGTGTGTGTGTGTGTGTGTGTTAGTGTGATGGAGGTGAGGAGGTCAAACCATCAATAGTTAAAGCAATGTTTGAGGAAGTCATCAGTGGGTGAAGAAGAACTTTCTGGATTTTCCAAAGTCATACTGTAACTGTTTTCAACTTGGTGTCCCTATTTATGACATGTTACTATAGGCTAAAATGTAAAAAAAAATTAGCTATACAGTACATGCTCACAATAGTGTCACATCACAACAGCCAAACTGAGGGACTTTATGTAAAAAAGCTAGGCATGGTTCACATGATGCTTGTCTGTCACAAACGTCATGGAGGAATATCTGGTTTTGGCACTTTCTCCATTTACAACCCGTACATGTATAGAGTGTTTGTAAAGTAACAATGTTAAATAGCTCTATATTGTGATAGTAATCATTGTTAGTGTTTGTTCAGTAACAGTGTTAAATAGCTCTATATTGTGATAGTAATCATTACTATAGAGTGTTTGTTCAGTAACAGTGTTAAATAGCTCTATATTGTGAATGGGCACTCTCTCTTGATTGGCTGAAATTGGCAACCCACCTGCAGTTAAATGTAAGAGAACATGAGGCACAATTATGTTTTCTCATTCCTTTATTGATATTGTGACATTCCATTCAAACCAAGCAAATTAAAGCCAAAAATCTAACATCTGAACTTCAAACCATTCATGATCAGGGGCCCAGATCCCAGGGGGGAAGGAACGGATAGAAACACAACAGTGGAGCTGAAAAACGGAAAGATAAATAATCACCTCAGACCACCCTAGAGGACCAGGTCCACCCATCACCTCAGACCACCCTAGAGGACCAGGTCCACACATCACCTCAGACCACCCTAGAGGGTTTAGGTCCACCCATCACCTCAGACCACCTTAGAGGACCAGGTCCACCCATCACCTCAGACCACCCTAGAGGACCAGGTCCACCCATCACCTCAGACCACCCTAGAGGACCAGGTCCACACATCACCTCAGACCACCCTAGAGGGTTTAGGTCCACCCATCACCTCAGACCACCTTAGAGGACCAGGTCCACCCATCACCTCAGACCACCCTAGAGGACCAGGTCCACCCATCACAAGGAAATAGTGATGTCATGATGATCGTAACACATTAATTATCACACATTACAAATGATTACATAATAATAAATGACTTATGGTCAATTATAAAATAATAATAAAACCTTTTTCACAAACATGGTTGACTGACTTCCATTCAGATGGATATTAATATTATATATGTTATGAAGAACTCTGATTGTGTGTGTGATCATTTATTTAATGTTTTAATATAGTGTAGAACTGAAATATTATGTTTGTGTTTTCTGACGACAGAAACTATACAAAGTAATTTGATGAACCGCCCACACTAATTGGGACTCCCTCTTCCTTTGGTGTGTCGCCCAGGTGGCGCCTAAACCCTGACCTTTAACCTCACATAAACTATGTCTATGAACCTAACCTTAACTCTAAACTCTGACCTTTAACCTCACATAAACTATGTCTATAAACCTAACCATAAAATCACCCCAAAACCACGTCAACCTTTGCGTAACACTGGGAAAAGACAGTAATTATCGTTAGCCTTCGCTAGCCATTTAGCACTTTGAATTGTTTAAAGGACACATTAGTGAAAAAGGTTGATGATGTCATCATTGTGCTGCTGCTATGAGTATTTAAAAGCTGAATGAATACCGGTCAGGTGGGCACACTGGACATCTGGGCACACGAGTTTCTAGACAACTGGGCACACCGGATAAGTGGGCATACGGACATCTGGGCACACGAGATGAATGGGCACATGGACATATGGGCACACGAGATGACTGGGCACACGGACATCTGGGCACACGAGATGACTGGGCACATGGACATCTGGGCACACCGTATGACTACCAAGGATTTTTGTGTTCCTTTGATATTTAAGTACCCCCCGCCCCCCCACTGTGAGAGAGAGACGGTGGGAGACATTGTGTAATGTCTGTTACTGAGATAGTGTATTGCAGTGTGTCCTTGCAGTTCTGACAGCGTCCTCATCCATTTGTTGTGAGCTGTGTATTGCCTCTCGTGTGTGTGTGTGTGTGTGTGTGTGTGTGTGTGTGTGTGCGCGTGTGTGTGTGTGTGTGTGTGTGTGTGTGTGTGTGTGTGTGTGTGTGTGTGTGTGTGTGTGTGTGTGTGTGTGTGTGTGTGTGTAGGTTGAATCGGTGGAGACTCTTACATTCTAACCCTAACCCTAAACCCTAACCCTAACCCTAACCTGGGTGGAGGGTGATTATGCGGGTGAACTCAGTGGAGGAGGGCCATTAGGTGTAAGCAGTGGGGAGGGACCACTAGGTTGAATCAGTGGAAACTGTCACATCCTAGGCCTATACCTAACTCTCATCCTAACCCTATGGGGGTGATTATGCGGCTGTCTGAGGGGGGGAACTCAGGAGCGTCCACTCAGGAACTCAGGAGCAGACAATTCACAGCAGGGGTTCACTAATCTCTGGATTTCATAGAAAGGGGGGGCACATCAAAGCAGAGTGCCCAGCTGTCTTGTGTGCCCACTTGACTGTGTGCCCAGTTGTCTTGTGTGCCCAGTTGACAGTGTGCCCAGTTGAATGTGTGCCCAGCTGTCTTGTGTGCCCAGTTGACTGTGTGGCCAGTTGACCTGTGTGCCCAGACGGCTGTGTGCCCAGTTGTCCGGTGTGCCCAGTTGGTTTTTGTGCCCACCTGACCGGTTACCAGCTGAATGGACACACATGTATTTCCTCCTTTCTCCACTAGGGAGCAGCAATGACTCTCTGCTTCTCTGAAAACACACCCAGGTGTTCTGTGAAAAGACAAAAAAACAATAAGAATCAGAATGTATTAACTGTGTGAACATGTTAACAGAATAACCTTCTCTTATAATAGTACATAATCATTCCCAAATGATTATTAATGTGTCATTAATAACTTGTTAAATGTTTGTTAATGGTTAATGATTTAATTATTTAAAACTATGAAAGGATAATAGATAATGAACAAGTTATGAATAAACTACTTGAAAACCTAACCTCCCAGCACCCTCCCTGCAACTACAGTAACCATCAAAGTAGAAACAACTCAGTCAATTCAACATTTGACCAATACTTTGTCAATAGTGTATCTAAAGTATCATTCATAGTCGGACGTAAGGATACGTAACGAGCGCCGGCGCTCCTTGCGTTGTCGTTTTTTACTCCCCCTCCGTCACTAACGGCTGCAGTTTTTCCGTCCGTTCAGTCGACATTCACCGTCGACCCGACGTGTACGTTCAGTACGTTATCTGTAGTACCACTGGCGCCCGTTTGGCAGTATAAGGGGAAAAAAGTTTTCCTCTGCCCCTCTTTCTAAAAAAAAAGACCCACGTTGTTGGTGGAAGTACTTGAGTAAATGTACTTAAGTACTTAGACTCGTCGATCCACGGTCTGACGGTCTGTCACAAAATGAACACAGCCATTCCAATACTATAGCACAGTGCAGTAGGGGTCGAAACTCACCTTTTGTAGACAACCATTGTTTTTGTCTAGTTTGTGTCTTTTATTGCGTTGTTTTGGCTAGATGGAGATGCTACAATGCTAGTTCCATGTTGCGCTGTTGCCAGGTTTTGTGAGAGAAATAAGCAACCAGGTCTATGAAAACAAGCCCAAAATAATTAATCGACTAGGCCACACATGAAAATAGCAGATCAATATATATTTGAGAATCACTGGTTTAAATAATAATTGGCCCAAATAAGCAACTACACTTTAGAAACAAGCCCAAATAAAACCACAACCACCAATACAAAAATGCTTGTTTGTTTACAAGCAACTTTACAGAAAAATAAGGCCAAAGCCGCTTATAATACGCAGACATGGCAACATTATGGGTCTGGGACGCGTCTGGTACATACTCTTGCAACTGCCATCTAGTGGATGAATAGGTGTGTTACGCCTGTACACTTTAAAATGAATAAAATAGCCCCTAAATAACGCGAGCGACTATGCATGTGTCCGTAAAGAACGGACGGAATCCCTCACCTCCTGACGCACGTTTCAGACCCATCTAGGGACTTTGAACGGGCCTTTAGTAGGAAGGGCAGCTCAGTTGGTAGAACACTCTCCTTTGGACCACAAGGTTCTGTCTTTGATCCTGATAGTGATGGAATGATCAGTGTTTTAAATGAACTGAATCATTGGGTACAGATCATTGAAATGTTTATTTCGACCAAGAGGACCCCCCCCCCCATCTGATCACATTGTCTTCAGTGATACAACATCATTTGATTATTAAATGTGATTATTAGATTCATTATTATAATAAATTAAGCAGAAGACACATGATAATGTGAATTCACACGACCGGCATGGTTCACCAGGCTAGTTGTTTCACTTCTACACAAGCACGTTGTTTTGTGTATTTCTTTGTAGTTTTATACACTTTTATACATAAACAAAAATAAAAAAAGTTCAGTAAAAAGAAAGAGGAAGTGAACCTGGGTGTGTGGGAGGAGTCTAAAGATCATCATTGGTTGTCGGCACCAGAATACGACCTGATAGAAGAAGAAGAGACACAGTTAAAACACACAAACAAATGAATTTGATGTACTGTATTGTGTGTATTTCTCCATAAAATGCATAAATGTACACACAACATTCAGTCATCAGAACTAATGTGAACATTTGACTCATATTTAGGACTAAATGTAACACTGATGTATTAAAGCTAAATGTGACAACATAGAACACACTTTGACCTTTAACTAGGTTGTCTAAACTGGTCTAAACCGGTTAAGGTTCAAAACCAATACAAACCAGTTTAGGTTGTGGCTTTACTTGTATGTTTGTTTGTTTGTTTGCATTTCTCTGAGGGTTCCATATGTCATGTGATCCTCTGTTGATCTGACCTCATTTCTTCCACTGGTAGTAGATTAATTAATGAAACATGTTAATTAAACATGCTAATCACCTCGTTTCTTCCACTGGAAGTAGATGAATCCAGACAGGAACAAGACCAGACCCAGAACCAGACCTGATGCTCCCATGGCCACCTTGTTCTTCACTGACTCTGGTATGGAGAAATCTGACAATACAAATATTATATCTCATATCATATCATATCATATCATATTATTACAGTATATTAAAACGCCTTGTTCTTCACAGACTCTGACATGGAGTCATCTGACAATAAGCTACAACAACCAAACACAATAAACAAATATAGCTGCAAGCAGCAATGAGCGGTTTCGAGAATAATGGCAGACTGGCAGACTGTGACAGAGTGGCAGACTGGCAGACTGGCAGACTTTGACAGAGTGGCAGACTGGCAGACTGTGACAGAGTGGCAGACTGGCAGACTGGCAGACTGTGACAGACTGTGGCAGACTGGCAGACTGGCAGACAGACAGACTGTGGCAGACTGGCAGACTGGCAGACAGACAGACAGTGACAGAGTGGCAGACTGGCAGACTGTGACAGACTGGCAGACTGGCAGACTGTGACAGAGTGGCAGACAGACAAACAGACAGACTGTGACAGAGTGGCAGAGTGGCAGACTGGCAGACAGACAGACAGTGACAGAGTGGCAGACTGGCAGACAGACAGACTGTGGCAGACTGGCAGACTGGCAGACAGACAGACAGTGACAGAGTGGCAGACTGGCAGACAGACAGACAGTGACAGAGTGGCAGACTGGCAGACAGACAGACAGTGACAGAGTGGCAGACTGGCAGACAGACAGACTGTGACAGAGTGACAGAGTGGCAGACTGGCAGACTGGCAGACAGACAGACAGACAGACAGACAGTGACAGAGTGGCAGACTGGCAGACAGACAGACAGTGACAGAGTGGCAGACTGGCAGACAGACAGACAGTGACAGAGAGAGAGAGAGAGAGAGAGAGGGAGAGGGAGAGGGAGAGGGAGAGAGAGAGAGAAGGGGAGAGAGAGAGAGAGAGAGAGAGAGAGAGAGAGAGAGAGAGAGAGAGAGAGAGAGAGAGAGAGAGAGAGAGAGAGAGAGAGAGAGAGAGAAAAGAAAGAGAGAGAGAGAGAGAGAGAGAGGGAGAGAGAGAGAGAGAGAGGCAGTGAGAAAGAGAGGCAGTAAGAGAGAGAGCGAGAGAGAAGAAGTGAACATGCATTAATTAACAAAGTCATGATTTTTGTTCAGTAAATTATATTTGGACCGGTTAAATTGAGGTTTGAACCAGGGACCTATAGACTTGTGGGTAGACAGTGTAAAGGATAAGGATAATTCCAGGTCCGTTCATGAAAGTCCTTGCGGTCTTGTTTCCAATGAGGGCCTGTGAGCAATTAGGGGTTAAGAGTCTTGCTCAGGGACAAATTTCATTTCATCGACACATTTGCTGGCCTGGCCTGGAATCGTACCTGGGGCAACCAGGGCCTCTGGCTCCCTAGGTGGGCTCACTAACCACTCAGCTATGGCCACAGTACAGACTGAGCCATTGGATAGACAGAATTGGATTTCATATGTGGTAAGTTATCATACAGCATGGGTTGCTTATTATATACATACAAGCTCATAACGCGTCACATTGTAGATCGGCTGTATGTGGTTACTGTAGGTGTTGTATTAATAATTACATCTGCAAAGTAACAAGTAACTAAAGCTGTCATCTGCTGTAATTGCAGTAGAGTAGAGTAGTAAAGTAAAAGTACTTGTACTGTGCATGTGGCAGGTGTGATTGGTGATGAGTGAGAGGGGTGGATCCAATCCATGGGAATAGGGGGAATTCCAAATGATGATCACCTCAACGCATTGTTGGGGACAGGGATCGAACCAGCGACCTATGGATTCACAGGCTGCCTCTCTTCTCATTGAGCTAGAGATATGGCCTCCCTGATGGTGTCTGTTGACACTCTCACACTCTACTGGTGGAGCTATTGAATCGACAGCATCAGATAGTGAGAAAGGAGAATCCAACAACACAAAACAAAAGGGCAAATGAATTACGTCATACATTGAAAATAACTACTTTCAAGTATGCATTTCTCGTTATCTTTAACAATTGCACATGCATTGATACAGTCATGTTGTGTGCAATGCAATTGAGTTGAGGTCTGCATGAGGTGAGATTTGAACCAGCGACCCTGTGGTATCAAGGCAGATGATTAAGCCATTGGGCCAACAGACCCGAACTGATGAAAAAGGAGTTCACACACATGACACACTTTCACGCAAATTGCTCAGAAATGCTGGATTTAAATGTTTTTCAAACTGCTCAAAATTGCAGACAATCTAAGGGCGGAGCTTACTGGTCAAAGTGATAGATATGTTCCTCATTGATACAGTCATGTTGTGTGCAATGCAATTATAATGAAGTCTACCTGAGGTGGGATTCGAACCAGCAACCCTGTGGTTTCAAGGCAGATGATTAAGCTATCAAGCTATTGAACCTACACACCTGAACTAGTGAAAAGGGAGTTCAAACACATGACACACTTTCACGCAAATTGCTCAGAAATCCTGGATTTAAATGTTTTTCAAACTGCTCAAAATTGCAGACAATCTAAGGGCAGAGCTTACTGGTCAAAGTGATACATGTGTTCCTCATGAGTCAAGGCACATGTGTAAGCAGGTTTAACGGCTGTCGGCCAAACGAGGCATGACTTTTGCCTGTTTAAAGTTTGCATTTTCAAAAAATTGCTATAGCGCCCCCCTTTGACCAATTGGAGTAAGATTGGTTTCAGTGATACTTGGAATGACCTTCTACAATATTGCAAAGTGTCAAACAAATGCGAGTCTGCATGTATGTTTTAGGGGCAGATGAATAATTGTCATAAAACTGCAATTTTCATTGGCTTATAAAAAGCTTAACGTTTTCACTTATGGAAAATCTGCTTGCTCACGTCTGTCGGCATTGGTCATTCATTGATACAGTCATGTTGTGTGCAATGCAATTGAGTTGAGGTCTGCATGAGGTGAGATTTGAACCGGCGACCCTCTGGTATCAAGGCAGATGATTAAGCCATTGGGCCAACAGACCCGAACTGATGAAAAGGGAGTTCACACACATGACACACTTTCACGCAAATTGCTCAGAAATAGTGGATTTAAATGTTTTTCAAACTGCTCAAAATTGCAGACAATCTAAGGGCGGAGTTTACTGGTTAACAATTGCACATGTATTCATTGATACAGTCATGTTGTGTGCAATGCAATTATAATGAATTCTCCATGACGTGGGATTCGAACCAGGAACCCTGTGGTTTCAAGGCAGATGATTAAGCCATTGGGCCAACAGACCTGTACTAGTGAAAAGGGAGTTTACACACATGACACACTTTCACGCAAATTGCTCAGAAATCCTTGGTTTAAATGTTTTTCAAACTGCTCAATATATTTCGGAATGGAAACTAGTGGAAAATAGTCGATCTACAAGCTCACAACGCGTTGCTATCTAAAAAGGTGTGAGATTGTAGATCGTCTATTTTCACAAGAAAGTATGTCATACATAAAAAACAACTACTCTCAAAAGCATTTCGTGTTATTGTCTAAACATTGCACATGTCTGAATTAACAGGGTCATGTTTTGTACAATGCAATTTAAATGTGAACTGTAATAAGTGGGATTCGAACCAGGGACCTTTGGCACATGAGACTCACACATACTGGTGGAGCTATCCAATACACAGCCTTAGACAGTGAAAAGGGAGAATCCAACAAAACAAAACAAAAGCGCGAATGAAGTACGTCATACATTGAAAAGAACTACTTTCAAGTATTCATTTCTCGTCATCTTTAACAATTGCACATGTATTCATTGATATAGTCATGTTGTGTGCAATGCAATTATAATTAAGTCTACCTGAGGTGGGATTCGAACCGGCTACCCTATGGTTTCAAGGCAGATGATTAAGCGATCAAGCTATTGAACCAACACACCTGAACCTGTGAAAAAGGGCCTCAAACATGTATTTGACACAGTTTCATGCAAATTGCTCAGAAATCCTGGATTTAAATGTTTTTCAAACTGCTCAAAATTGCAGACAATCTAAGGGCAGAGCTTACTGGTCAAAGTGATACATGTGTTCCTCATGAGTCAAGGCACATGTGTAAGCAGGTTTAACGGCTGTCGGCCAAACGAGGCATGACTTTTGCCTGTTTAAAGTTTGCATTTTCAAAAAATTGCTATAGCGCCCCCCTTTGACCAATTGGAGTAAGATTGGTTTCAGTGATACTTGGAAGGACCCTCTACAATATTGCAAAGTGTCAAACAAATGTGAGTCTGCATGTATGTGTTAGGGGCAGATGAATAATTTTAAAAAAGCTGCAATTTTCATTGGCTTATAAAAGCTTAACGTTTTCACTTATGGAAAATCCGCTAAGTTACGTTTGTCGGCATTGGTCCAAAGTTCATGTGTATACAGTTTCGTACAGATTGCTCATAAATCCCAGGAGAAGTGATTTTTTTACTGCTTTTTACTGCTTTTCATAGAATTCTAAATGGTGGGAGATCTAAAGGTCAGAGGTCAAAAGTCAAACAGCGAAAGTTGTTAGGCTTGAGGAGACGCATGTGTGTATCGAAGTTTCATGGCTGTAGGTCGAACAGGGCATGAGCTGTACCTGTTCAAAGTTGGCATTTTCAATTGAGTGCTACAGCGCCACCCTTTGGCCAATGGTTGTGAGTTTCGGGTTTTCGCCGTTTGGCATAGCCCTCTACCATATTGCCGAATTTCATAAGAAGTGACCAGGCGGTTAGGCCAGAACTGGCAAAACCGGCGGAAGATCATGAATTCTTACAGATGTAATAGGGTTCGAAGCCTGATAGGCTCTCGAAACCTAATAAACAGACGACACAGTCATTGTGAGTCTGTTCAGTAATAATGAGTCCAACCCTATTGGTCCAGTCCTTGAGGAGTTTGTCACCTGATGTGACATGTCCTTCTTAGAGCTAAATACATCCAAAACAAAGGATATGATGATAGATTTTAGAAGACATGAATCAACCTTTTACTATGATTATAAACCAGGCTGTGGAATGTGCAGAAAGTATCTTGGGACAGAGTCATAGACTCAGAACTGTGAGGCAGTTTGTAAAAAAAGAACATCAGCGCTTGTTCTGTCTTATAAAACTGTCTTGTTTTCACATTGATGAAACCATGATGACTCTTTGATCTGCTTTTATCAAATCAATCTGGTCTTTTATCTGTTTTTATCAAATCAATCTGGTCTTATATCTGTTTTTATCAAATCAATCTGGTCTTTTATCAGCTTTTATCAAATCAATCTGGTCTTTTATCAGCTTTTATCAAATCAAGCTGGTCTTTTATCAGCTTTTAGCAAATCAATCTGGTCTTTAATCTGCTTTTATCAAATCAATAAACTCATGGCGCGACACCGAGTGCCGCGTTATGAGCTTGTAGATCTGCTATTTTTGAAAAATCTTGAACATTTGTGCAAATGTTTGAATATAATTTATATATTTTATTTTTTAAACAACATTTTTAACTCAAACATTTTCTACTGGAACAACATATATTGATGGGGATCAGTGGCCGAAAACATATCAATTTGGGGGTCCTTGACAAGAAAAAGTTTGAGCACCACTGATATATTTTTTCAGAAAAATTAAGACATATGTTGAGAGACATTTTACAGTTACAAATGTTTGCTTTAAAAATACATATATTCAAAGATTTTCACGAATGTTCACGATTTTTCAAAAATAGCAGATCTACAAGCTCATAGTGCGGCACTCGGTGCCACGCTATGAGCTTTTATATCTGCTATTTTGACAGTAGATTACACTAGATTACAGTAACTGACCCCAGTCCATCTTGATAGGCGCGGTCAGGCTGGGATGTTCCACCATGCATGTGATCTTCTCTCCTGATCTGTCACACACACACACACACACACACACACACACACACACACACACACACACACACACACACACACACACACACACACACACACACACACACACAGTACTAGTACCCATACACGCTGAAACGACATATTGATCCGTTGACCTTTGTTAATATTTTGTTTGACTTTGTTTATGTAGGAGCGTGAATGCCCCGCTGGGCTCTCCTCCGCTCTAGTGTTTATTGTGTATTCCACTATTCCCTCCCCATTGCAGAAACAATAGGAAGGCAAGACGCAGAAGAAACTTAATAACGAGATAAGCACGTTATAGCGTATTCCTGTGTGTGTATTCATATAAGTATAGCACGCTCTTGCGCGGGTCTCTTTCTGCGTTCGTCATGTGTGCACGACGACGAGCTTGCTGCGTGGTTTAGTCTGGAGTGGACTGGTGATAAACATGGTCAGGAGGAATCGTATGTGTGTGGGTGTGGGGGTGTGTGGGTGTGGGGGTGTGTGGGTGTGGGGGTGGGTGGGTGGGTGGGTGGGTGTGTGTGTGTGTGACGTAATATTAGCCTACCAATTAATGGGCCATTTTCAGCAAGAGAGTAACACTTGTTTTATTTTTAAAGAATATATGTATAGGTGACTATTAGGTGTGTATTTCTCTGTATAGGTGTCTGTTAGGTGTGTACCTGCGTGTGTACTCCAGGTAGGAGTGGTACTGGTAGTACCAGTAGAGGTGTCTATTAGGTGTGTATTTCTATGTATAGGTGTCTGTTAGGTGTGTACCTGGGTGTGTACTCCAGGTAGGAGTGGTACTGGTAGTACTAGTAGAGGTGTCTATTAGGTGTGTATTTCTATGTATAGGTGTCTGTTAGGTGTGTACTGTACCTGGGTGTGTACTCCAGGTAGGAGTGGTACTGGTAGTACCAGTCTCCATCAGACAGCTTGTCGGTAGAGGAGAGACCAGAGGTCAAAGGTTCTTGACCTATCCACCAGGTCACCAGGATCACTTTAGGATAGAAGTCGTAGCTGCTGCACCTCAGCATGTGAGTGTGTTCACCACGACGAGGGGGAGTCTCTGACTTCAGTCTCACTTTGGGCTCCACTGGATAAATAAGATTATTATTATTGTTACCATTATTATGACCCTTATTAATATATACCAGTCATTTGAACATGTCATTATCATTAATAAAATGAGATCCAAATGATCTAGAAAACTTTAACAGGCTTACAACCCCTCCCGCTCACTCAGATCAGCTAACACAGGGAAGCTGTCAGAATCTTCTCTAAAACACCCTGGACAACGCTCCACACGTCTTAAACTCTTCTCCCTTCTGGCTCCCAAACGGTGGAACAAACTGCCCATTGCAGTTAGAGCTGCAGACTCACTCCCAATCTACCACCATAATCTGCAGACTGTAGCAATAGACCTAGCCTTGAACTATAACTATATTTCTTTAGTTTTTGTCACATTCCTAAGCCAAAAATTTGATGACCGGCGGTCTCTCCGATATGCAGGGCCGGACTAATATAACCGTTGGGTTAGGGTGGGCAGCAGCCCACGGGCCTCCAACTGGGGGGGGGGAACTCCGATTTTTTTGGTGAAAAACAAAAGTTTTTTTTTTTTTTTATGATCAAATTGTTTTTTTCTAACCCTAAAACCGAAATAAAGAAACCAAAAACTGAAAAAAAAAACTAACCCAATCTGCCCAAAACCGCGATCATTTTTCGCGCGCGCATGTGTCCTGCGAATGGGGGCCTCGAAAATTGCTCTAGCCCATGGGCCTCAACTCCTATAAATCCGGCACTGCCGATAGGACACTCAAGTGTCCAACCAGAGATTACCAGAGAGAAATTATTGTCTCAGGAATGCGACAAAACTAAAAAATCTCCATGAATTCAAGGCTTCATGGGATGTAATTGATATAGAAGATATGTCATTTTTTGGGGTGAACTGCTCCTTTAAGTGTTTAGGAGGACCTGAAATGTTTGTCAGCAGATTAAGTAATGTTTTATAATCATTATCAGATCAATATTAACACCATTAATCATCTCTGAATAGAATCATGTGATTTCATGTTATAGTTTATGAGGTGATGAGTGTTGAGTGCTGCTCTGAGATCAGCTCACCTCTCTTGTTCAGAACAGAGGAGTAGACGATCTCAATGTTGGGTTTGCAGTGTGCCTCTCGTCGTGATCTCCAATAAGACAGTTGTCCAGGATCCTTATTCATGTGCTCTGCGTTCTTCACCCCATACTCAGTGTATCCAACCCACTGATCTACTCTACTGTCCCACCTTAGGAACTCATCACCGAAATTCATTGACTGTATGTACTGTATGTCCTTCAGCTCACTGGAGTTAAACACACAGCGTTGAGCCACATAGAACACATATCCATCTGGAAACAGACAATTAAAAAAGTCATTAAAGTTCAGTTTTATTATCATCTGTATAATATCAACACTAGGCTAACTGCCCCCTATCGGCCCAATATGTCACTACATAAAGTCTAAAATAGGTTCAGGATGTGAAATCTGGCATTAAAATGTTTTGAATGTATATTGAATATCTTAAATACAATGAGATTGAGCTACCAGTTAAGTTTTGTTTCTCTATGTGTCCAGTTGTCTGTCTGTCTGTCTGTCTGTCTGTCTGTCTGTCTGTCTGTCTGTCTGTCTGTCTGTCTGCCTGCCTGCCTGTCTGTCTGTCTGTCTGTCTGTCTGTCTGTCTGTCTGTCTGCCTGCCTGCCTGCCTGCCTGTCTGTCTGTCTGTCTGTCTGTCTGTCTGTCTGTCTGTCTGTCAGACCCCATGTATTTCCAGGATAACCCCTTTCTTATAACTACTATATATAGGCTATTTGAAAATAGCAGATCTACAAGCTCATAGTGCGGCACCGAGTGCCGCGCTACGAGCTTGTAGATCTGCTATGTTCAAACATTTTAGTACTTTTGGTACTTTAAGTACATTTTGATGCAAATACTTTTGTACTTTTACTCAAGTCATTCTTGAATTCAGGACTTTTACTTGTAACAGAGTACTTCTAGATTGCAGCATTGATTATTTTACTTAATAAAACATTTGAGTACTTTTCCCATCAGTGACTCTAGTCAGCAAACAAGGTAAATAGTCACATATAGAAAGTAGAGAGAACAATGAAGAGCCTCAAAGAAACTATAGGATACCAGGTCAATCAATATTACAATGTTGGGGGGTCTCCAGTTCAAATAGGATTATTTTGGGGGCCCCATCCAGTTGAAATAGGATTAACCCCCCCCCCCCCCCCCCCCCCCCCACAGATTCAAACCAACCCCCCAAGGTGATAGGCCACGCCCACCCTACACTCTACAAGCTCATGAGCTTTTTTTGTATTGATCAATAAATTAAACAACCATAAAGTAACACACTCTACCATCCTTCAGAGGTGGAAAAAGTACTCAAATGTTTTACTTAAAAGCATCAAAAATTGCAATATAGAGAAATACTCTGTTACAATTAAACGTCCGGAATTCAAAATGTACTTGAGTAAAAGTACAAAAGTATTTGCATCTAAATGTACTTAAAGTACAAAAAGTAAAAATACTCATTATACAAAATGTCCCATTTCAAGTTTTGAAATGTATACAAATCTTTTGAAAATAGCAGATCTACAAGCTCACAATGCATCAAATCATGATTAGTGACGCATTGTGAGCTTGTAGATCGGCTATTTTCAAAAGGCCTATAGGGCTGAAGTGGTTACTGTATGATTTGTAATAATAATCAAAATCTACAAAGTAACTAGTAACTAAAGTTTTCAAATAATTGTGTGGAGTAAAAGTACAATACTAAAAGTACAATACAAGTACATACTAATGCATAGATGTGTTAAATAAAATAAAAATAAAGCACATTGATCACATATTCATGTTTACTAGAAATACATATTATTTAGAAAATATTTCACCATAAATGCTTAATATACATGTTTAAACATTTTCATTAATGTTAAATATAATCAACCGTTTTAGTTAATAACTATTGTGTTCATAGTATTCATGTACCTTTCACTGGTGGTTTCTTCAAGGCAGTGCGAATGTTGTCCAGGCTGTGTTTGCAGATCGCCTGATTATTCATAGCTGCTTCATAAGCTCCTGTGAAGGTGATTGGATCTACAAACGGAGGCTGAGGAAACACCATCTTCCCTTTGTTGAAGTCTGCGTAGAACAACACTTCACCGTCCAGTGCCCACATCCACTCTTTATATGGGTCTTTAACTGTGTCTGAACAGCCAACGACATTAATGTTCTCATGGAACACTGGAAAAACAAAAACGAAGATGACATTAAATTCAACAACAAACTTCTTCACAGTGACAATAACACATAATCATCATGTTAAACAATCATGTGTGTGTGTGTGTGTGCGTGCGTGCGTGCGTGCGTGCGTGCGTGCGAGCGTGCGTGCGTGCGTGCCTCATATGTTTGTATTGTGCATTGTTCATATTTGTTTTTATATAATAACAGTAGATATAAATATATATATTATATAATAACATAAATATAATGTACTTACTTCCTGGAATCGCTTTGACATGAAGTACAGAGGAGAGGATGAGGAGGGTGGCTGTAATCTTCATCATCACTGATCAAGACTGAACTGAATTCAATTGATGAGAATAAACAGATCAGAATAAACAGATGAGAATAAACAGACAAGAATAAACAGATGTGTGTGTGTGTGTGTGTGTGTGTGTGTGTGTGTGTGTGTGTGTGTGTGTGTGTGTGTGTGTGTGTGTGTGTGTGTGTGTGTGTGTGTGTGTTCAGCGTCACTGGTAAAATGCTGTTCAGGTTCATTAAACATCAATCCAAGCCTCATTACATCTCAATGCTACCCTTAGTTCTGACACTGTGGGAGCTGGGGGCGTGCGTGCACGCACCGTCAGCGGCGGTCTTTAACGCCTTAAAGTTTAAAAACAATAGCCTCTCAAGGTTCGCGCCGTCAGTGGCGAGCCGTTCTCAATAGCGTCTACCTGGCTGCTTTGCATAACATTAGGCTACTCGAGAAAAGACACAGAGTTGAATTGAATGTGTTCCTCTCACAATGACAAACAACATCTCTGCACTGCAAGGTGTGAAGGGGATCGCTTAGCAGAGGACCCAGTTCTCTGAGACAAGACAAAGACAAGTTGTCTGATTATTTTAAGTAGGCCTACTTATGTGTGGGTGAGTCTATGTAAAGGGCTTTTATATAAAATTAAAAGGAAAATAAAAGAATTAATTTGAAACAAAAATAAAAACAACAAATTAACAATGCAACAATACAACAAAATAATAATACATATGATTACATTAATAATCACATGTTGAATACAGTATTTCAACTAGCACTGAGCTGAGTGGCTATGTGCGCGCACGTGCGCGCGCGTGACGTCATAAAATACAGTACCCTTAGTTCAAAAATCCACAGCTCACCACTGCTGGTCATGTGATCAAAGTGTATGTGTGTGTGTGTGTGTGTGTGTGTGTGTGTGTGTGTGTGTGTGTGTGTGTGTGTGTGTGTGTGTGTGTGTGTGTGTGTGTGTGTGTGTGTGTGTGTGTGTGTGTGTGTGTGTGTGTGTGTGTGTGTGTGTGTGTGTGTGTGTCTCTGAGTGAGTGAGTGAGTGAGTGAGTGAGAGAGAGTGTGTATCATTTGTTTGTATTGTGCATCGCTCATATTTGATTTTATATGATAACAGTAGATATAAATGTATATATTATATAATAACATAAATATAATTTTCTTACTTCCTGGGATCACTTTGACATGAAGTACAGAGGAGAGGATGAGGAGGGTGGCTGTAATCTTTATCATCACTGATCAAAACTGAACTGAATTTAATAGATGGGAATAAACAGATGAGAATAAACAGATGAGAATAAACAGATCAGAGTAAACAGATCAGAGTAAACAGATGTTTACTGAAAGAGAAGTTCTAGAGTCTGAAAGAGAATGAAGGAGGACTCGTTCTTTACTTCAGAAGAATCAGCCAATCAGATTAAAGATATGATGTTACATCATCTGTTTCTGGAAAGAGGACAGTCTGGATTATTGCACATATCATGAACAGTATAGCTGCTGCTGATGCACCTTATGTCTCCTCAGGTATATACTGTACCTTATGCACCTTGTGTCTAACCTCACGTACATACTGTAAGTAAATATCTTTGTTTAATTCATATTTTATTCTCTCCTTGCCCCTCCCCCATCTTCTTTTCTTTCTCTTTCTGAAAATAACTAAAACGATGGAGCTGCACTAAAAATAATTTCACCCACTTCTTTACACCTTTAACCTGTGATGTGACAATAAAGATGATTCTGATTCTGTTGAAGAGAAACACAAGAAAGAAAATAAGAAAGAAAGAAAGAAAGAAAGCAGGATAACTTGAATCAGAAAGTAAAATATCTGGTCACTTCAGAAGAGAAAACCCAAATAAAATGCTGGAGCACTCCACTGGTCTACTCTGCACATATGTATTATTATGCAGGGTGACAAGGGGGTGTGGTCTCTGAAGACCATATTCACACGGCGGCCATTTTGCTATTAAGTTAATGAAATGCCACTTCGCTGCCACCCTGTTTATTCAAAGCAAAATATAAAAATGGCCACCATGTGAATATGGTCTATTATTTCCAATTCCATAGTGTAAAATAATACCAGTCAGAGTTCCATAGCTTTTGTCTCCCCCCTCCCCTCCTCCGAGGGTGTGTGTGTGTGTGTGTGTGTGTGTGTGTGTGTGTGTGTGTGTGTGTGTGTGTGTGTGTGTGTGTGTGTGTGTGTGTGTGTGTGTGTGTGTGTGTGTGTGTGTGTGTGTGTGTGTGTGGTTGGTTGAAGCTTCTCACTGGAAACTCCCCAAACTTGTATTTCACTTCCAGATTCCCTCAACAGCCAATCAGGATTATTACTTCATTAAACATCAGCAGTTACTAGAAAGAGAGACATGTTGATGTGAACAACCTGACAGACTGACTGTACATTGATTTATTCATTTATGTATTGTTTTATTTGACTCGCTTTGACAATGTAAACATATCATGACAATAAGGACACTTTGTATCTAATCTATTCCATTTCACAGTGAAATGAGCACCAACAAGGGTTAAATAAAGCTTAGTTTAGGACTAATCAGGGACTTGCTGATCTATTATTTACAGTTGTTGTCAGTTTGTTTTCACATGATCTAGAAGCTCCTCTCTTAAACCACTCTCTGGAATAAAAGGTAAACTTATACTGCCGACGGGGGACGTCATGACATAAGCACACAATATAAACACCACACACATGTCCTGGCCTCGTTCTCCTCATTTTTGATTCTTGAGACAGCAGAGAGACAGCAATGGCACCAGTGTAAAAAAAAAAGAAGTTTTTCCAGAGCAAACTCCGCCACTGCACGCTACAGAGTACCTACAAACTCACTTTCCATCCCTGATAACAGCGCATAAGCCACACTGCACACTTTGGGTGCTCATATCCCCCTACGGGTATGGTTTAGACTAGTTTTTATAATAAAAAAAAAGGTAGATCTACAAGCTCAGAGTGAGCAAAGTGAGCTGAAGCAGAGTGATCAAAGTGAGCTGATGTGTATTTAAATGTTTGTTTTATTGTCTCTGTCTGATCATGATTATAAATATATCATGAGTAAATTCATACAAATTAGAGGTGCACAATATTGTTTTTTTTTTAAATATTTTTTCCCCCTTTTCTCAATCTTTTTTAAAAATTGGCGCTAGAATGATGACATTATACATTATTGTATTGTATAAAACTGTCTCTCTGGTTGGAAATAACGTTGTAAGCCACGTTATGTGAATGACTTGGTTCTCTTTTCCCCTTATAGTGCTGGCTTACAACAGCTTCCTAGGATTTGTTCCCAGTATGGTATTCATTTTAACATAACGTAAAACGCCAAGAAAAGTAACATTATGATGTAAAGAGGACACAACAGGCAGTATTTCCTCTCACAGAGGATCTCACAGATGATGGATGCACCTCGCTACTCCGACACCCCGGAGTTCCGACAGCCGGAATCTCCCAGGGACCACCGGAAGGGGTCCCTGGTGGTGAGTGTGGAAGAGAACCAAGTGCTGCCGTCGAAAAAGAGCAGATCGACAAGGCTGCGTAGGCCTGTGGTGGCCGCGGGGCGCAATACCGCCGGCGTCCACAAGGCGGCGCCACCCCCGGTGCCTGGTCCCCATCGGGGGTCCATGGACCACCTCCGTGCCCAGGGACGGTGGCTCCCGGGGCGGGTAGAGCGGGCGGGCGCTCACCCGGCTGTGTGCCGCGAGGCACTGGGCTCCCTGGCCCTTCCCCTGTGTGAGCGGGGAAGGCAGGGAGAACCGCCGACTGGTGCCATCGGGCACAGAGCTCCCAAGAAGCTCTGGGCTCCGCCGCGGCCCCCTCCTTTGAAATTCTCTCCCGGGACTCCCGGCCACTGGTGCCAGCGGATAGCTAGGGACCATGCCCCACGAAGGGGCACCCTCCTGGGGTGGCGGCGGGGCGGCGAGACGCCCCGAATCCTGGAGCTTTCGGAAAAAAGCCGGGATTTCTTCAGAGTCCAGAGCTCCCAAGAAGCTCTGGGCTCCGCCACGGCCCCCTCCTTTGAAATTCTCTCCCGGGACTCCCGGCCACTGGTGCCAGCGGATAGCTAGGGACCATGCCCCACGAAGGGGCACCCTCCTGGGGTGGCGGCGGGGCGGCGAGACGCCCCGAATCCTGGAGCTTTCGGAAAAAAGCCGGGATTTCTTCAGAGTCCAGAGCTCCCAAGAAGCTCTGGGCTCCGCCACGGCCCCCTCCTTTGAAATTCTCTCCCGGAAGTCCCGGCCACTGGTGCCAGCGGATAGCTAGGGACCATGCCCCACGAAGGGGCACCCTCCTGGGGTGGCGGCGGGGCGGCGAGACGCCCCGAATCCTGGAGCTTTCGGAAAAAAGCCGGGATTTCTTCAGAGTCCAGAGCTCCCAAGAAGCTCTGGGCTCCGCCATGGCTCCCTCCTTTGAAATTCTCTCCCGGGAGTCTCGGCCACTTTTGCCAGCGGATAGCTAGGGACCCTGCCCGAGAACGGGGCATGGTCCCGGGGCAGTGTGGGCGCCGTGAGGCGCCCCTTTGTCCTGGATCTCCGCGTGGTACCTCCCCGTCCCCACCCCGGGGCCCTGGAGGCGCCCGGCTCGCCCTTGCCTCCCTCCTTTGAAAAAGTCTCTCGGTAGAGACGGCCACTCGCTCCAGAGGGTCCCTATGGAGCTCGGCCGCGGCGAGGCCCGGCACGAGGCTCCGTCCCGGGGCCGCCCGGGCGGGCCGAGCCGGGCGCCGGTGGTGGTGGCCATGGGTCCCTTTCCCCCTCCCCGATAGGGGGGGAAGAACCAGGAAATTGGAGGCCACGCTGGCCATCGGGTGTATGGGAAGAGAGAGGCCTCCGGTGGGTCACGGCCGGGTGGTCGTGCGCCCTGGAGCTCCTCCGCGAGCCTGGCAGAAGCTGGGCTTCTCCGTGGCCCCCTCCTTTGAAATTCTCTCCCGGGACTCTCGGCAACTTTTGCCAGAACGAGTGTATGGAACCGGCGTGCGGACGCCGAGGCTGGGGCCGACGGCGAGGCTCCGTCTCGGGGCCACCCGGGCGGGCCGAGCCGGGCGCCGGTGGTGGTGGCCATGGGTCCCTTTCCCCCTCCCCGATAGGGGGGAAAGAACCAGGAAATTGGACGCCACAGTGGCCATCGGGTGTATGGGAAGAGAGAGGCCTCCGGTCGGGCACGGCCGGGCGGCCGTGCGCCCTGGAGCTCCTCCGCGAGCCCGGGAGAAGATGGGCTATTCCGTGGCCCCCTCCTTTGAAATTCTCTCCCGGGCAGACCGGCAACTCGTGCCAGCTCGAGTGTATGGAACCGGCGCGCGGGCGCCGAGGCCGGGCCGAGAGAGAGGCCTCGGGTCGGGCGCGCCGCCTTGGCCTGGCGCCCTGGAGGTCTCTCGAGCCCAGGAGGTCCTGGGCTCCGCCATGGCCCCCTCCTTTGAAATTCTCTCCCGGTAGTCTCGGCAACTTTTCTCAGAACGAGTTTATGAACCAGCGCGCGGGCGCTGGGGACCGAACGCAGGCAGGCCGCCCGGCTCGGGGCCTGTCGGGCGGACGCTAGTCGCTGCACTGTGACCCCCCCACCTCCGGGAACCAGGCCGATCCTGGAACCCACTGACCTAATGGCAAACGAAGCCCGCCCCTAGCAAGGGCCCCGCCGGCACCTCGCGTGCTTCGGCGGACGCTGCTTGCAGCCTGCGGGTTCGTTTGCCATTCGGTCAGAGACGGAACGCAGGCAGGCCGCCCCGCTCGGGGCCTGTCGGGCGGACGCTAGTCGCTGCACTGTGACCCCTCCACCTCCGGGAACCAGGCCGATCCTGGAACCCACTGACCGAATGGCAAACGAAGCCCGCCTCTTGCAAGGGCCCCGCCGGCACCTCGTGTGCTTCGGCGGATGCTGCTTGCAGCCTGCGGGCCCGAACAGGCGCGGAGGAACCACGTGCGGAGAGGCCTCGGTGGCCTCAGCTCCGCACTCCTCCGCGGCCGACCCCGTCCTAGCGAGACCGACTGCCCTAGTTGTCCTGCCACGGACCGCCCGAGGGCCCCCGCTGTCGGCCTGGCCTCGAGCCCCCTCACCGGGGCTCGGCGAGGAGATCCGTATGCAGCGGGGGCGCGAAGGCGCGCTCCGGAGACTCCGTTTCTCAAACCCTGCCGGCGTCGCGTACTCCGGCGACCGACCAAACAGCTGCGTACCGGGCCATGGACCGCCGATCCACCGTAACACGCTTTCGACCGGCTGGGTGGTAAAGGCGGACCGCGGTGACCGTCGCAGTGCACGCCTCCGGGAGACAACCGCCCGCCCCTCTCGCGGGGGGCCTCGGGCGGAAGCTCCGCGGACCGGCAACCCCACGGCGCGCGCCTCAGCTGGGCGCGGCGCCGCGGCGGAACAGGAGGCCTACCTGGTTGATCCTACCAGTAGCATATGCTTGTCTTAAAGGGCGTAGCAGACCTGTCTGAGTTGGGCGTGCAGGCACTGCCAAGTGCCCACGCCGGGACAGTACATTATATGGGTGTAGAACACATAGTGGGCGCACGCAGGAGTTGGGTAAACCAGAGTCCCCGATAGTACGCCCGCAAGGCAAGTTACCTTGATGGGGTTGGGGGTGGGGAAACTTGACATGAACCTGCGAGCAGCTACGTATCTATGTGGGTCGTGCCCGGCGCCCCGGCTGTCCCGCAACTCAGCAGTGGCTGCGCCCGAGCTGATCGAACGAGATTCCCCCTGTCTTGCAACAGACCGTCCGAGGGCCCCCCGCGGTCGGCCTCGCCTTTGGCGAGGAGATCCGTATGCCTTGGGGGCGCCCGAATCAATCGAACGAGATTCCCACTGTCCCCTACCTAGCGAAACCATATAGCCGAGGGAAGAAGACAGTCCTCAGCGAGGAAACAAGACCCTGCTAACGGGCATTATGAATACTGGTGCAGCAGCGCTTGTACCACCAGGTACCTGCGGTCCGTAGGCCGCGGGACCCCCCGACTTATCGCCCGCCGAGGGGTGCTTAAGAGTGGGTCCGCGGGACCGGCCGGTGAGCCGGGTCCGACGCGCTAAGTCCATAATAGTCCCATGGGCGCGCGTCGGCGTTTGTACCACCAGGTCCACGCGGAGCTTTGGCCGCGGCCTGTCAGTCCACTTAACGCCCGCCGAGGGGTGCTTAAGAGTGGGTCCACGGGACCGCCTGGAGAGCCGGGTGTCCCCCGGAGGCGGGGGTCCCCCGGACCGGAGCCAGTACCCAGCCTCGGGGCTTCCCGGGCCGGGTCGAGGCCTCGCCGGGGGTCCCCGGTCCGAGTCTGACGGCTGTTTTTCTGGCTGTCGGAGTAGCGAGGCTTCGGAGTAGCGGGGTGCATCCAGTGGGGGGGCGGCCCATTGTTCAATGCCCGGGCGTAGGCAGGAACGATTTTGCGCATGTCAAAAGTTATATTTATTCTGAATTCTTAAATATTGTCCAAGTGGTTGCGTTTACATGGACTATTATTTATTAATTTGTGTTGCAGATTAAACCTTTTTCATAGATTCCATAGATATCTTCATAGACTATCATCATAATTAATGTTTTATTTTTATTTTTTACATTTAACAACTTAAACCCTCAATACTTAGTAAACTTGCCATTTGGCTCTGTACTCGGTCTGCTCTTTTTTCCCTCTACACCAAACGTCTTTGCCGAAAATAGCAGATCTACAAGCTCACATTGTGAGTAAATTGTAGTGATGTTTACAGTCACTAGGTGGCGGGGTGCTGGGTCTACGCCAAGAGCCCAGCTTGAGAGTTTTACATTGACTCCAATACGGAAGAGACAGTTCATATGAATGGCCTGTAGTCTCACTGTTTTACCCCTGCTGGTGTCAGAAAGAATTTATCTTAACGCAAGCGGATGGGTTTTTGACAAACTTTAGACTAGATTTTCTTACCTTAATAAACATTGTCGTAAATAATATATGCTTCCAGTCGCTAGTTTAAAGTCTCCTTTCAATCATCATGAAATGTGTTTTGGTAAACTATGGTCCCATTGATTTACAAATTGACGATAAAGTAGGTTATGCTCTAGGAGGGGCAGGATGATTTGATTGACAAGCTACACAACCAATAGCATTCCTTCCCCGCCCCCGCTCTTGATTGACAAGCTACCCAACCAATAATGGTCTGGTGTCATTCTGCAGGATATGCGATATTGAAAGATGGCGGATTTGATATAACTGAACAATCGGCTTCATTTGCGGACTGTAGAGGCTAGGGGTGTAACGCTGTCCATTCTTTTTATACAGTCTACGCCACACATTAGCCATTAAAAAAGTACAAAATATTTTAATCAATTTGGAAAACTCAGTAAGCGTAATGAAAATAAAATAAATAAACAAACACAAATTACTTTTAGATAGATAAAAAATAAACACAAACTGAACTTTTATGCAATGTAGCACTTTGAGATTTGTGTCAAATATATAAAGTGTGTAAAAAGTAAAAGGTATTATGATGATTATTATTATTATTATTATTATTATTATTATTATTATTATTATTATTATTACGGGGCCAGGCTTCCAGCATGGACCCGTATTGTTATTCGCATTATTCCATTTCTTCTTCTTCTTCTGCCGTTTTTGCCAGTTCTGGCTGAACCGTGCATACGCTTTTTATGAAACTCGGCCATATGATAGATGGTCATGAAAAACGATCAAAAAATAAATCTCACAATCTTTCGTCAAAAGGTGGCGCTATAGCACTCAGTTGAAAATGCCAACTTTGAATAGGTACAACTCATGCCCTGTTTTACCTACAGCCATAAAACTTCAATACACACATGCGTCTCCTCATGATGAACAACTTTCACGCTCTGACTTTTGACCTCTGACCCTTAGATCTCCCACCATTTCGAATTATATGAAAAACAGTTAAAACCTATCTCCTCCTGGGATTTTTGAGTAATCTGCACGAAACTTTTTACACATGAACTTTGGACCTATACCAAAAAACGTTTGCAAAATATCTTCCATAAGTGAAAAAATGAAGCTTTAATGAGCCAATGAATATTGCAGTTTTATGACAATTATTCATCTGCCCCTAACACATACATGCAGACTTACCATTCTTTGAAACTTTGCAGAAATGTAAAGGGCCATTCCAAATATCACTGAAACCAATCTTACTCCAATTGGTCAAACGGGGGCGCTATAGCAATTTTTTGAAAATTGAAACTTTAAACAGGCAAAAGTCATGCCTCGTTTGGCCGACAGCCATTAGACCTGCTTACACATGTGCCTTGACTAATGAGGAACACATCTATCAGGTTGACCAGTAAGCACCGCCCTTAGATTGTCCGCAATCTTGAGCAGTTTGAAAAACACTTAAACCCAGGATTTTTCAGCTATTTGCGTGAAACTGTATCATCTGTGTGATCTCCTTTCACAGGCTCTTGTCTGTTGGTGGCTTCTCGCTTAAATGTGTGCCCCACAACCTGAAGGTCACCAGTTCAAGCCTCACTTGGTGCAGACTTCATCTAAGTTGCATTTCACACAACATGACTATCAATGAATACATCTGCAATTGTTAAAGATAACATGAATAAATACTTAATTGAGTGTTTTTTACATACAGCTGATCTACAATCTCACAACTTTTCAGATAGCAATGAGAGTATGTTTTTTCAATGTATAACATACTTCATTGTGAAAATAGCCGATGTACAATATGACAACTTTTAATGGTTTGTGAGCTTGTAGATCGGCTACTTTCACTAGTTTTGCTTCTGAGGAGATGTACAATTTCTTCTTTGGTAAATGGTTTGTGAACGAGTGATCTTAGTGTTAGTGAAACAGGGGCTTGGGTCATGACAGAAGGCAAGCGTTTGTCATCCTCAACAGACAACATCAGCCTGGACAAAGCTATAGCACTATAGGTAGTGTTGCAGCTACCTAAGAGTGCCTCACGACCGCAAGGTTGCTGGTTCAAGCCTCACTTGATGCACACTCATTTAAGTTGAATTGCAAAAAACATGACTCAATCTATTCCGTTTCCATGGCTCTCTTTCTCTCTTCAATCTATTCCGTGTCCATGTCTTTCTCTTCAATCTATTCCGTTTCCATGTCTCTCTCTCTGTCTCTTCAATCTATTCCGTTTCTATCTTCAATCTATTCCGTTTCCATATCTCTCTCTCTCTCTCTCTCTCTCTCTCTCTCTCTCTCTCTCTCTCTCTCTCTCTCTCTCTCTCTCTCTCTCTCTCTCTCTCTCTCTCTCTCTCTCTCTCTCTCTCTCTCTCTCTCTCTCTCTCTCTCTCTCTCTCTCTCTCTCTCTCTCTCTCTCTCTCTCTCTTTTTCAGGGGCGGCCATAGCTGAGTGGTTAGTGAGCCCGCCTAGGGAGCCAGAGGCTCTGGTTGCCCCAGGTACGATTCCAGGCCAGGTCAGCAAATGTGTCGATGAAATTTGTCATCGACACAAGCAAGACTCTTAACCCCTAATTGCTCACAGGCCCTCATTGGAAACAAGACCGCAAGGACTTTCATGAACTGACCTGTTAAAGGAATTATCATTTCTCTTTCTCTCTCCTGGCCCCGTATTATCGCTGCTTGCAGCTATATTTATTATTATTATTAACTCATCCAGTGCTTACCAGGTCCTGCTCTCTCTCTCTGCGAGAGCAGGACGCGATGCATAAAGGGGGTTATAAGGGGGTTTAAGTGGTTGAACAGATTTTGCTGGGGACCCCCTGTAACAGCTGTTAAGGAACCCCTGGGGGTCCCCGGACCACTGCCCTTGCAG
This sequence comes from Gymnoscopelus microlampas, assembly GCF_963454915.1. Classification (NCBI taxonomy): domain Eukaryota; kingdom Metazoa; phylum Chordata; class Actinopteri; order Myctophiformes; family Myctophidae; genus Gymnoscopelus; species Gymnoscopelus microlampas. The sequence goes on from NC_139940.1 coordinate 56,262,351, forward strand.
AGTTACTAAGAAAGAAACAGAGGTCATATTACGAGACCTTGGACGTTACAGAGATCATCTGTCGTACCATCCTCATCCTCATCTTCATCATCCAGAGGATAGGGCGTCAGGTCCACAGTCAGCACCCGGCTGACCATACACTGGTCGTCATTGTAATCGGAGTAGATTCCCAGAAGGGCGTCGGACCGGCTGTAGAACTCCTCTTTGAGGGAGATGACGATGATCTGCGCGTCCTGTCGGGACTCCTCGCGGATGAAGTCCGTCACCCTGCGGACGTTGGTGTTGTCCAGCGAGGCGTCCACCTCGTCCAGGACGAAGAAGGGAGAGGGACGGAAACTGTGCAGAGCGAAGAGCAGCGCCAGCGAGGCCATGGTCTTCTCTCCTCCCGACAGGCCGTCCATGGGCATGAAGCGCTTCCCCGGCGCCACGCAGCTGTAGCCGATGCCGTCTAGGTACGGCTCCGCCGCGTCGTCCACGCTCAGGACGGCCTGAGCGCCGTCGTTCCTGCAGAGTCTCTTGTAGATCTTGTCGATTACCACGGCCACGTGTTGGAAACACGCGTTGAACAGCTGGAGGCGCTGCGACTTGACGCGGTCGAACTCCGCGGCGCTCCACCTGGCCGCCGCCGTGCTTCGGTCCAACGCCTCCTGAGCCTCCCTCAGCGCGTCTTTGACTCTTTGGCTCACGTCTGCGTTCAGGGCTTTGAGGTTTCGGGGGGCGGCGGTTCTCCTGAGAACGGACTCTACGGAGGACTTGGCCTCTCTCAGCTTCTCCAGCTGAGCCTCCGCCTCCTCCTCCTCCTCTCCCTCGGCCGTCGCGAGGAGCGCGGCTGGCAGGTCGGAGAAATCGACGACGAGTCGCGCCTCTTGGGCATAGATCCCGCCGCCTCGAGCGTCGCTCCCCGATGGCCCCTCGTCGAGCTGGACGTCAGAGACGTCGTCCAGGCTCCCGGTGGTCAGAGGAAGCTCTGCCCCCTGGACCTTACAGTCCAGCAGCAGGTTGTGTCTGACCGCACGCTTCTGCTCCACACATGTCTCTGTGGACGCCTGCAGCTTCTGCAGCTTCACCAGCTCTCTGCTCATCTCTCGGAGGTTCTTGGTGATTTTATCCAGCTGGTTCTCGGCGTCAGACACCTGGGTTTTCTTGGCCTGCCGGCGGCCGTGGAGCTCCTGCAGTTTGTTCTGACTTTCCTCCACCTTCTCCAGCAGCTTCTGCTCCTCCACCCTCTGCTCCTCCGTCGTTCTGTCCTCCTTGGCGATCGTCTCCTCCAGGATCCTCTGCCTCGTCTCCTGCCGCTCCGCCTGCTGTTTGACGTACTCCACCGATCTGTCTCTGGCGCTTTTCAGGGCAGCTTCCTTCACCTGCACCTCACCCCGCTGCCTCTGGACGTCTGCCTCCAGGCCGGCCAGCAGAGCCTCCAGACGGGACGTCTCCGCTTGGTGTTCGGGGATTTTGGTTTCACAGAGGTTTTCCAGCTCAATGTTGGAACATTCCAGTCGGGTCTGAGCTCACTGAGTCTGAAGCTGGAGCTGTTTGAGCTCCGCCTCCTTCCTCCTCGTCTTCATCAGTCCACGCAGCTCGGCCGTCAGCTGCTCCTTGCGTTCCTTCAGCTGGTCCAGCTCCTTCTCGTCCCAGCACTTGGCTTTGCTCCGCAGGTCGCTGGAGCCTCCACTGATAAGCCCCGACGGGGTGAACATGGTGCCATCCAGCGACACCGTCTTAACGCGTTCCGGGCCGTCGAATGCCACACTCCGGGCGTCTTCCATGGTCTCGCAAACCAACGCATTGCCGCAGTCAAAATGCAGCGCCCTCTTCAGCTGAGAGGCCGTAGGGCCGCGGAGACACTGCACCACGTCCAACACCATCTGGGCTCCCTGGACGTCCCTCAGACGCTGGTTAATGGGAGTGACTTCCAGGTAGTCGATGGGCAAGAAGGTTTCAGGCTCTCCTCTCTCTGTCTTGATGAAGTGGATGCAGTCCCGGGCCGTTCGCTCTGTTTTCACCACAATGGCGTTCATGTAGCGCCCGAACACCCTGGTGACAGCCAGCTGGTACTTCTTCTGAACGGGACTGCAGAGCTCTACCAGACGGCCCAGCACGGTGTCAGGGTACAGCCGGCGGAGGCTCTCCAGAACCTATTTGCGCCGCTGCTGCCGTCGGCTCTCCTGGCTTTCAGCGCCAGCGTCTCTCAGCTCGGCCAGAACCCGTCCCAGCTCCTCGTTCAGCTCCTCGCTCCTCTGACGGCCGCGCTGCAACTCCTAGCCGAAGCTCTCCTCCTGGCCACGGAACTCCTCCAGGGTCAGGGTCAGGGTCTGGGTGTATTCCTCCAGCTTCTCTGAACGCCCGGTCAGGTCCTCCAGCCAACCCTGACTGGCCTGGATGCTGACCTCCAGTTCCTCCTTCCTGCGCCGGTCCAAGGAGATCTTCTCCTGGTCGGACTTCAGGTCCCACTGCAGCTTGTCGGCCCGCTGAGCGAGGAGCACAGCCCCCTCCCTCCTGGACGTCTCCTTCAGCTGATTGTAACGCTCCAGCTGCTCCTCTTTCAGCTCAACGTATCTTTCCTGGACTCTCCCTCTTCTCTGGAGCTGCTCCTCATAGCTCTTCCGGGCTCTTTCTAGCTCCGCCGTCTTCTTCCTTCTTTGCTTCAGCTCCTGCTGCCTCTTGCTCCTCTGCCTGTGGGCCTCCTGCAGGGCCTGTCGCGCCTCCTCTGCCTTCCTCAGGTGATGGGAGGCATTTACCTTGGTCTCGGTGTAGCGGGAGGCGCTCAGCGACAGCGTCTGCTCCTCGCAGCGGATCTCCTCCTGGATGTGCCGCAGCTCCCCGCCGTGTCGCTCGTGCTCCTTCCTGATGGTGTTGAGCCGCTGTTCCCAGTTGTCCAGGTTAAGTTTCTGGTCGCTGACGGCCTGCTGTCTTTCCGCCAGCGTCACGTTGAGGGTCTCAACCTCCCGGTTGTTGCAGTAGAGCTGGAAGAGCAACAGCCGCAGGCTGCTCCGGTTCAGATCGTCCAACAGAGTCTGGTACTTCTGGGCCTTCTCCTTGTCGTGGCACAGCTGTTTCTTGGTAGCGATGGTGGCCTTCTTCCTGTTCAGATGGAGCTGGGTTTGCTCCTTAGCCTCCATCATGGCCTCCTTCGTTCTGTCGTACCGGTCCTGCAGCTCGCCGGACTGGCTGATCCTCTCCAACACCGCGGTCCTCTCCTTGGGGTTCATCATGGCCACGGACTCCACGGCTCCCTGGAACACCAGGCAGTTCCTTGTCTTGGTCACAATGCCGATCTTCTCCAGCTCTACCTTGTACCGGGCGGGCGTCACGGGCGCTCCATTGATGTGGTATGCGGTGCCGTCGCCCGAGATGCTCCGGCAGAAGTCCAGCTCCTTCCCGTTGTCACGGCGGTACCGCATGGTGACCCGGGCCGTGTTGGAGACGGGCCGTCCTACGTGGGCGCCATGGATCAGGTCCCTGACGTGTTTGACCCGCAGGGAGGAGGCGCGCTCGCCCACCACGAAGCTCAGAGCATCCATCACGTTGGACTTGTCGGAGCCGTTGGTGCCGACGATGCAGTTGAACCTCATGAACGGTCCGATGACCTGCTTCCCTCGCCACGACTTGAAGTCCTCCACCTCCAGCTGCCTCAAGAAGCCCATGATGGAGGTGTGTTCTTGAGTGTTTAACGTTTTGAAGTTCTTTTGTTGTTTGTTGTTCGGGAGATGAAGGGGTTAACGAGCAGCTGTCTGTTGACATCACGTGAGGGGGTGCCGCCCACCGAAAATAACTGATCTACAAGCCGACGCGCCGACGCCTCGTTAACTTGTAGATTGGTTCTGCGTTTAATGATGTCATCGGTGTGACACCGGGACATGATGTCACAGTGATGTCATCGGTATTCAGTTGGGTCAGAGGTTATAAGAATGAGTGCAACAGACACGCTCCGAGTTACACCAGCCACAGAATGACACACGGACAGAGGTTTGGTGAATTATAGTAGAATAAAGATAGATTTAATAGCTTATGAACAAGCTATTAGTAAATACGTAATAATGATTATTCCAAATAAATAACTTTTTTTACCTTAGTATCCCGTCTATTAGACCCTACCAACCATATTGATGTTTGTAAATGTGAACGGTTGTGGTGAGTAAATAAGTTTCACTCACATTAGCAAGGCCATCATAATAATATTTATGATTGTGTTCAAGTTTGTGATTTATAAAGAGCCAGCTTTGGAATTTGAACTTCTACACAGTGAGTTACTAATGTAAAGCTGCATATAGTGATCATTGGGGTGATTCATGTGACAATTTTAAACTCTGCAGACATTAAACAGAGCATGGAAGAAGAGAGGGTTGTGTAGGTTTGCCACCTTTCAGAAATGGAAATATGGGCGCGCGTGCATGCGTGGATTTTGGCGATTTTTGTAACTTATTTTTTATTTCAGTTTTAGGGTTAGGGTTAGGTTAGGATTATGTTATTTAATTATTCTAGGGGAGCCAGCCCCCCAAACTCCTGAAATGCATAGAAATCTATGCATTTTGGAACAGTTACTATAGTCAAGAAAAGCATTTAGTCAGTGCTTTATTAGCAGTGAACATTGTTATAAATGTTTAAATAAATAGGCTGAACTAGCCTGAACTTGAGCATAATACTGCATTATAGGCCTATGCATATAAAGTTCTGTAAAACAAAGCCTGTTGACACTTTTACTGAAAGAGGACAATAATAAAATGAAACACTTGTGTGACCCACATTAAAAGATTAATAAAAAAATAAAGAAAGTGCAAAAAAATCCTACTTCCCCTCAACCAGGCAACCATGTCAGGCAGCGCAGGGCAGGCCCTGACAGAGGATTGGCTCAGAACGTGGTATCTTAGCAACATTGAAAGCGCTAACTCTCATTGGTCATGTCATGAGAAAATGAGCCAATGAGCTGCTGAGCGCCTTCCTAGACCCTAGCATCAGATCAGCGTTACCAAGTCTGTTTATTTACTGCAACTTTTGATAAAATTTGGCTTGTTTTTGGCTTGTTTATGGAGGTCGAATGGCTCATTTCTCTCACTATACTTGGCAACACTGACTAACACATACACACAGCTGAGCTCTCGCTCTCTCAGTCACAGTATCAAAAAGACAGGACAGCACATAGATCGCCCTGTCATTCATATTGATTCCCCAAAATTAAAATACAGAACAAAGTGCATCCCGTATCAGTTAAATACGGAGCGCATCTTTTATTTTCCAATTACGGAACGATTCCATATTTTACGGGACGGGTGGCAACCCTAGGGTTGTGGTCAACCCAACATACATTATTTGACAACATTGCTAGAAGAAATCTCTAAATTAAGTATGCGCAGTTATGCACATTTGAACGAATAGTCTCTGAAGTGATTACATTATGAAGAAAAAAACAACAACCTTGAACCTTTAAGCCAAGAAAGCCGCCCTAATGGGACAAGCCATTTGTAACCGGTATGCCACCGCCCTAAAGGGACATCTACAAGGCCATTTGTAACCTTTATGCCAACCGACTTCTCCAGCACTGAGCAACGCCATTTGGGCCAACGTGAGGAGCACAGTTGGAAAGATGAACAGCACATATACTGAGTCTCCAGTGAAGTCAAGACAGAGAAAAAGAAAAAAGGAAAATATATGAGGTCTCTCAACATTGACCAACATTCATGTCTCGAGTCCTACCTAAGTACATAAGGTTGAAAACATACTACAGTAACCACATGAACCCCAGCAAGCTTATTCTGGGGGCGGGAGATTCACCTACACTAGCCAACCTACAGGCTCAAAACACGTTGCAAGGTTATTCCGGGGGGAACATTCTGCAAACATAGCTGATCTACAAGCTCAAAACGCACCGTGATGCGTTTTGAGCTTGTAGAATTATCTAAGATTAGAGTATTTTAGTGGCTTAAAGAACCAGTTATATTATCTCACAGTGGGCTGGCCTGCTTCTCTGGGCTTTGTGGAAACCAAACCCGACTCGGCACTGGCTGCTGCTCTTGTGACGGCATCCTCTTTCTGGCCGCTCAGTCTGTCTGTCGGGGCTGGACAGCTCCGTCTTGTATGAAAGCATTGCATAAAATATAGTCTGAAATTAGTGGCTTTGCAAAATTCATAAATGATGCATTATTGCATCAACGTGTGCTTGCCCCTTTCTTTGGCCAGCCAATCATCTCCAGCAGCTTCCCACAGAACTGGTAAAGAAAACGGAACATTCGTAAACTCAAAATGCAAGCAAGTATATTGTACATAGGTACCCCTCATTTCCCTCCCATCCACCCACTCGCCCTCCCCCCCACCCACTCTTCCCGGTTACTGAGACAATGCTACAATCTTAAAAAAAAAAACAAGAACGAAGACAGGAAAAAACAATACAAAAAAAAAATATATATATAAACAACTTTTACTTTACCTCTCCTTCCCCACCTCCCCTTCCCACCCCCCTCCTTCATATAAAAAAGAGGAAAAACATACAAGTTCTTAGAAAACAAACTCAAAATCTCAATAGTCCTATGGCAATGAAAATGGTGATGGATGTTAAGAGTCTTGTGGCCAGGACATTGCATAGAATATTATTATTATTTTTAAATTGTTATATATTTATTATTATTATTATTATTTATTTATTTTTTACTTTTTTTTATCTTTTTATTTCCCCCTTTTCTCCTCCCTCTCTCCTCCTCCTGCCTCTACACTCTGCAAATGCAAATTCAATAACTCACACATTAACCAGTTGAAATAACAGTTTATTGTTTCAAGTTGTTTTTCTGTGAGTTAATTTGCAGTTTTCTTTAGGTTGCCAGTTCTGTGGGAAGCTGCTGACAGAAATGGAGATGATGGGCTGGCCAAATGATTGGGAATCAGCTGCTCCAGATCTGCAGCTAATGTGGACAATTGGACTGCACCACAGTCTCTCTGCACCATGGGGAGGGGCAGGGGTTATTAGAGTATCTTTAAGTGGTAGTCTTTGTCTTTTCCCCCTTTGTGTTCACAGTGGTCTGACCCGTCCCTATAATTGCCCACCTCATGTGTCATTTCAGTAAGTTCAGTTGTGTTGATCAGTTCTGTTTTTCTGTTCAGTAATTTTGTTCATTTCATTTATTTTGGGCACACTTATTTTTGTTATCTGTTAAAACATTTGTTTGAAACAAAGGATATTAAGACAAAAAAGAACATTATTTTAAAACCAACACCAAGTTTCCCTGTGTCTCTCCTTCCGACCAACTCGGTCCCTGACAGATGGTGGCAGTGGTGGGACAACGGTGGAGAGCACAGGTTTATTTTTTCATGGCAGAGGAGGAAGAGGACCACCAAAACCAATACAGGAGGAGGAGGAGGAGGAGGATAGTCCAGACGCTGGAGCCACTGGAGGGGACACTGAGGAGACAAACAGGGGGCCTGGAACAGCTGAAATAAATAATATATCAGTATTCCGATATTAACCTGCAGGCCGCATTAAGTGAAGGTGGGGGCCGCGTGTGGCCCCCGGGCCGCCAGTTGCCCATGTATGACTAAGAGGGTCATCATGGTAGAGCTGACAGTGCCATGGGAAGAGGGAATGGAGGCTGCCGTTGAGAGAAAGAGGGACAAATATTCAGAGCTGGCATGAAGTGAGTGCTCACAAACAGGGTGGAGGGCCTTCACTTACACAGTGGAAGTCGGGTGTAGAGGCACTGGAGTATCCACCCAGCGGCTCTTGAAGTCCCTTGTTTAGAGCAGATAGATAAGTTTCCAACCACACGTGCAGGTGTGTTGATGTTATGTACTTACATGAGTCGGAGTAAAAAAGGGGTTTAAAGTAGCTCATTCTAATATGAAACTTAACTTATTAATGTTAAGAATGGTAAAAAAAAAAAAAAAAATCTTATATTTATGTATTGGGGGCAGACAGAAAATAGAAAACAAAAGACAACACAGTTTGGAGTAAACTTTTTTTATTTTATCAATAGTAGCAGACAGAATACAAATACAAATTAATTAATACCATAACAGTATAACACTGCTTAAACAGATACCTAAAATAAATGCAGTACTTATGTTATAATTTTGCATTCTATTAAACAATAACTATGTTTTATGAATGTTGGAAAAAGGTGTTTGAACAGCAAAATCTGCCCATCCCCCAACAATCAGTTGAGCAGTCTTGTGATGTCAGGAGTGGAAGAGTTTCAACCTGGTAAACTGACCTACTCCCTATGAAAAATACAAGGAAACAGTATTTAAAATGTAACCTTTTAAAGTAAAGAGGCTTCCAGAGCTTTGCAAATATACCTATAAGGCCAATATTACACAAAGCACTAGAAATACAGTGTACATATAGCATCTTCCTACACTGCTGATGTCATCACTGTGCAGTTCCATTCTGCTACCAGTAGGGACACCATATCAAATCATTTTCAGCCAATTCCATATCATTTTATGAAAAAAACATAATTTGATCAAAACAAACTTATCTGTTACCTTATCTTTATGCTGCTCACTCAATGTCTAAACTTAAAATACTAGAAGACAATTACTCAAATTGTAACTGAAAGGTGACAATGAAAGCAACTAAATCAAACCTATACTGTAAAATGCCAATCTTTTACAACCTACATAACTATGAGCTTATCAAAAGTAGATTATTACTATATAGTAGGGTCATTTTTGGCACTTCCGTGACCGCGGAGAGCAAAGGTCCGTTTCTCAATGGATTTGTCATCTAGGAGGGTTATTAAACAAATTTGGCCGGGGTGTATTTTTAAAAGGGGCGGGGAAACTTTGTGAGAGACCAAAATCCAAAATGGCAGCTGTGAAAATTAACTTTTTAATGGTTTGACCTACAATGATGCACAATACATGGTTCCAGACCTTATTTTGGTCAAGGAATACATATTTGGTGTTTACATAATGATTTGACCTATTGTTGACCTTCAAATACAAGATGGCTGCCAATTATGAGCTCCAAAAGGCTTTTTTTTCAAAATTGTCACAGAGCCTTCTTATTAGGCTCTAATGAAAGCTCTGCTCATGATGAGTTGAATAATATACAGTATAAGTACACAGAAGTAATCTCTGAGGTCAATAAAGTCAGTGTTTGTGTGTAAACAACAGTTACTGATTTGCGGTTTCCCATTAAATAGGGTCTCAGTCTACTGAGAATATGTTCATCCCATCACATTTTCATGATGAACCAAAATTAAATTAGCACTATAGCCTAACATAAAAGAGTATTCTGTATGCAAAGCTAGAAAGGTTAGTTGCTTGAGGTGAATTTAAAGGTCAACTCATTTGTCACCCTTATTTTGTAGTATTGCTCCCAGTGTTTCCTGTCTGCCTACTTACTTTTACCTGCCTTGTCTAACCAGTCTTGTGATTGTGTCAGTGTTTCCACCTGTGTCCTCTTAGCCCCCCAGCCTATCCCAGTGTTGATTGTCTGTTGAGTTCACCTGTGCCCTGTTAATCGCTGTCTATTTAAGCCCTGTGTTTGCACTGAGTTCTTGTTGGTCTGTAGACCTTTGTCATGTGAGGTAGTTAGTCCTTGTTCTTTGTGCTCAAGAATCTTGTACAGTAGATTTTGGATAAGAATTTCTCTCCAGAGCAGGATGCACTGCCGCACGTCCCGTCTGTAATGCTTGGTCTACCAACCCCTCCACTACTACCCCTGCTGTAACCAGAGTGTCTGCCATTCCAGAGCCCTTGAATCGCTTGTAGATGGCATATATGTAGGACATCAGCTGGTGGAAAGGTACGAGGATTGGGAGGATGCCCTTGAACATTTCTGGATTCTCCGCCTTGAGCTGAGTGAGCCAACAAGAAAGGAGAATGGAATATTCTTCTGCCACATGGCCTCCACACCATGATGTCATTCACCACTGACTTGCTTGGAGGTTCATTGTATGTTGTGTGGTAATAAGGCTTGTACCATGATTGTCTACACAAGACAGTGCATGTATCAGAGCGAGCACACTGCGGAACTGACCCATCTACTCTTGCTACTAGTGGGGCATCTGTACTGGCAAAACTTTGTCAGTTCTGCACACTTCTGTTTTAGCTGTGCAGATATGTCCTTCTTCTTGGTGAGTGTTTCACCAGTCTCTTCGCCTGGTTTCTTTTCATAGCTCTCTAGCTGCACATACTGTACATGACATGTGTTCGATGGACTCCTGTAGAGTCACCTGTCATAGTGTCGATCTTGAAGTCGTCATTGTCGATGATCACGATAGCTGGCTTGCTGTCTGCGATCTCATGTGGGCAGGTTGCTTATGACTCCACATCAATCAGAGCCCAATGGTCATAGAGGAGCAGTGTATCTGCATAGCTGATGCAGACACCGCTCTTGTGCAGAGTGTCTACCAGATCTTTATTCCTTGTCATGCCATGGACATTTACGCCCAGGTTGATAGCAGAGCTCTGCAGCGTGCTCGCTCTGTGATACATGCACTGTCTCGTGTAGACAATCATGGTACAAGACCACCACCTAAAGAGCAGCGAGTTCCAGGATACAGTGGTGCCCAGTCCTGCTGTCATCCACCACCCAATAAGAGCAAGCCTTAATATCACACAACATCAACCTCCAAGCAAGTCAGTGGTGAATGACATCATGGTGTGGAGGCCATGTGGCAGAAGAATATTCCATTCTCCTTTCTTGTTGGCTCACTCAGCTCAAGGCGGAGAATCCAGAAATGTTCAAGGACATCCTCCCAATCCTCGTACCTTTCCACCAGCTGATGTCCTACATATATGCCATCTACAAGCGATTCAAGGGCTTTGGAATGGCAGACACTCTGGTTACAGCAGGGGTAGTAGTGGAGGGGTTGGTAGACCAAGCATTACAGACGGGACGTGCGGCAGTGCATCCTGCTCTGGAGAGAAATTCTTATCCAAAATCTACTGTACAAGATTCTTGAGCACAAAGAACAAAGACTAACTACCTCACATGACAAAGGTCTACAGACCAACAAGAACTCAGTGCAAACACAGGGCTTAAATACACAGCGATTAACAGGACACAGGTGAACTCAACAGACAATCAACACTGGGATAGGCTGGGGGGCTAAGAGGACACAGGTGGAAACACTGACACAATCACAAGACTGGTTAGACAAGGCAGGTAAAAGTAAGTAGGCAGACAGGAAACACTGGGAGCAATACTACAAAGTAAGGGTGACAAATGAGTTGACCTTTAAATTCACCTCAAGCAACTAACCTTTCTATCTTTGCATACAGAATACTCTTTTATGTTAGGCTATAGTGCTAATTTAATTTTGGTTCATCATGAAAATGTGATGGGATGAACATATTCTCAGTAGACTGAGACCCTATTTAATGGGAAACCGCAAATCAGTAACTGTTGTTTACACACAAACACTGACTTTATTGACCTCAGAGATTACTTCTGTGTACTTATACTGTATATTATTCAACTCATCATGAGCAGAGCTTTCATTCGAGCCTAATAAGAAGGCTCTGTGACGATTTTGAAAAAAAGCCTTTTGGAGCTCATAATTGGCAGCCATCTTGTATTTGAAGGTCAACAATAGGTCAAATCATTATGTAAACACCAAATATGTATTCCTTGACCAAAATAAGGTCTGGAACCATGTATTGTGCATCATTGTAGGTCAAACCATTAAAAAGTTAATTTTCACAGCTGCCATTTTGGATTTTGGTCTCTCACAAAGTTTCCCCGCCCCTTTTAAAAATACACCCCGGCCAAATTTGTTTAATAACCCTCCTAGATGACAAATCAATTGAGAAACGGACCTTTGCTCTCCGCGGTCACGGAAGTGCCAAAAATGACCCTACTAATAAGCCATTATATACAACTATATACAAATAAGTAATGCAGGTTAACCACAAGAAGCCTATAAGCATCCCTACTGGGCATGTCATAATAGGCGACCTTTTTGGCAAAAATGGATGAACAAAAATAGCCGATCTACAAGCTCACAACGTGCCGTTGAAATGCGTTGTGAGCCTGTAGATTGGCTTTCCCCCCCGCTATTTAGCATACAACAAAGTATATAGGGGTACGTGGTTGACCTTTTTTATCAAATGCAATCATAAAATATTTTTTTTCATTGACAACAAAATCAAAAAGAATTGAGAAGGAAACTACAGCCACAATACAATACATTAAAAAAACAATACAATGTCCCTATAATGTTCTACAGCATCGGTCTCTGGTTTCTCAACCCTGACAAATGCTTCCATATCCAGCTCTTGACATCTTGTGGCTCAATACCACCAAATCCCTGTGTCATCATAGGTACCAAGAATCTATATGTTGCATTTGTACTGACAAGAATAGCATAGCCTAAAATACAGCTAATTTCTGCTCAATATTCAATAGTCAGTGTGACCAATTTCTGCCAATAGAGTGATTGTGTCAAACTTGTATACCATTGTGTTTAGCCAATGGAAACATAACACACACAGGGACAGTCTAATTAGCCTGCCCTCAAAGTTTTCAACCCACTGCTAGCCTCCACAATATACGTAGGAGTGATTGTTGTTCTGTAATGAAGGACTGATGGTCAAATGTGCATGATACAAATATTTGAATTATTAATGATTGGGTGGGCAAGACACATGTCTGAGTGGACTTAGCTAGCCTGGCATGGCCAGACTAATATCACTGCATAGATATTAGTCTGGAATCTCTGTGTGAAACCTGCATTTCCGAGGGGCAAATAAAAAAAATGCCTCTGGTGATAAACCCGCCCCATATTTGCATACTGGGCCCTGATTGGTCCCTCACAACTTCGGAGGGAGAGAAATACAATCTCTATTGAGAGGGGCCAGACCTAATCTGGCAAGGGCAGATTATTTTTTTGCAATGGCAGATTCGTCTGGAACCAGGCTAGGACTTAGCCATCCTGTGTACAGGGGCAACTTTAAAGGGTCATTCACAGTACGCACGATACGATCAATATAACTATAAATATTGTTTTAAAAATCAAGTCAAATGGATAGTTATAGTTGTTGACATTAGGCCTATCGTCCTATCTTCATATAACTAGTCCTCACTAATGCTCATTATAAGACGGCACCGTTTCTGGTGGCTATGGACAGTTCAGAAACCTACTGACCAAAGACATCATTGATGGAGATGCCAAGTGAAAAGAGACTACAACCTTTATCTTCCTGGAAAGAAGCTATTGCATTAATAAAACATAAAAAAGAGAGTTTATCTTGTTTGAAATGACCAAACCTGCCTTCTGATGATGTAACTGGTAGGCCGGTTTCAGAACTGTCCACAGCCTACCCCGGGAAACACAGAGTGAGTATTAGTGAGGACCAGTTGTATAATAGGTTTGAAATGAGCAAGTGCTCCTTTAAATTGGTTTAAATAAGATCCAGTTTGTGTGTTTCTGCTTCTTCCATGTTGTCTTGTCTTCACCATGTTCTACTGACATCTTCATTTATCATCCTGGAACAAAACAACATCATATAACTTTAAAAGCTCAAACTCAGTTACACTTGACAGTCATTCAATAAGCTATTGCATTTCTGGCTGTTTCTATTTATCTTCTACCCCACTAGTCCATAACCTTCACCTTAATCATATTTCATATTCATTTCATGTATTTTGTTTGCTCACCAGTCTTTTTCTTGTCCATATATTTGAGCTCAATCTGTGAATACGTTGCATCACTGGACTCAGCTGCAGGTTCATCTGAAATAAAGAACCACAGACATCCATACATTACTGATTCCAAACATCTCCTCCCAATTAATCTCTATAATTATGTAAAATCTAACAGCTCCTTCTTTGAAAATCCACACTTAAATAATAATGTTTTATCATGAAGTACATTATGCTACTGTAACATTTTTAGTCACTTGAGAGCCTTTGATTTAGGCGTTGATGCCACCTTCTGGTAGACTTGATCATTTCAATTCATGTTGCATTAGTGTTTAGCTAATTACCTTAAACATGATTGTTTACTGTTATGAAGACTACTGTAGGCTTCATGTGATAAACAGTGTGGTAATAGACCCACATTATGAAGTAGTTCATAGACTGATACTCTGCAGACTCTCACACACAATGCACTGTGTTATTTCCTCATGTGTATGAGTGACAACATTACTGTACACACACACATGAACCCACATATATACACCCAGTGTGAGCTGTACATCAACCACTTCTATACAGTCCATAACTTCACCGTAATCATATGTCATGTTCATGTCATGTATTTTGTTTGCTCACCCTTCTTGTCCTTGTCCATATATTTGAGTTCAATTTGTGAATATGTCGCATCACTGGACTCAGCTGCCGGTTCATCTGAAAAAAAGAAAGATATTAATGATAGATGTGACAACGTCCATGAATTACAGATTCAAATAATTTCCACCTAATTCATCCCTATATTTCTATTAAATCTAACACCCTCTTTTGAAATCCTCATTTAAATAAGCATATTGTCGCTGAGCTATTGAACACTCTGTGTTTACATCTGTGTGTGGGTTTTACAAATATTGAACCAATAAAAAGTATTAAAAAGCGCTTCTGACTAAACCTCCTAACTCCATTGGATCCTCAAAACTGTCAGTCAAACCACCTAACTCCATCTCTGGATATAGCGTTTTTTTTCCATCATTGATTAGCACATATATAGATGCATATCATATTGTCAGACTATGCTGCACCGCATATCTACTGTACGATGAAAAACATTTGTGTACGTGAGCTGAGACATGATGTGAGATTTGATGGCTACACTCACGTCAAATGTATTGATAAATGCCAACAATTGAATTAAGATGAGCGTACAGTACACCCATCAAGTTTGATAAATGAGGGCTGTGTTAGAATCATACAAAACTATACACTACATAACCTTCAGCTTAATCATATTTTATATTAACGTTATGTTTCCTGTCATTAATGTAATGTTTTTTGTTTCCTCACCGTTTTTCTTGTCCATGTATTTGAGTTCAATCTATGAATATGTCGCATCACTGGACTGGGCTGCAGGTTCATCTGAAAGACAGAACCATAGACATCCATAAATTACAGATTCAAATCATGTCCACTTAATTAATCTATGTTGTTCTGGAAATAATATTATCTAGCTCTATGAAAATCCACATTTATATAAGCATCTTGCAGTACAACATATGCTACTGTAACATTCAGGTGCTTGAGAGCCTTTGATTGCTTCATAGATTAGATGCTGGCGTCACCTTCTGGTACTCTTGATCAGTTCATGTTGCATTTCTGTTTAGTTAGTTACCTATACAAATGATTGTACCCTGACTATTGTAGGTTATATGTGATGAACAGTAGACCTACATTATGAAGTTCATAATAACACAATGCATTATGTTATTTCCTCATAATGTATGAATGACAACTTTACTGTACACATGAAGCCACTCATACACAGCCAGTGTGAGCTGTGTTTGTTTGCTCACCAGTCTTTTCCTTGTCCATATATTTGAGTTCAATCTGTGAATATGTTGCATCACTGGACTCAGCTGCAGGTTCATCTGAAAGAAAGAACCATAGACATACAGAAACTACATATGCACATAATTCTCCACATAATTCTAATCTATATCATTCTGTAAAATTCTAACAGCTGCCTCTTTGAAAACATTTAAATTTAAATGTGTTATCATAAAGGACAGTATTATGCTGTATGATAGTGTAGCATTTTCAGTTGCTTGAGAGGGTTGGATAGCATAGATGTTCATAGACATTGGCACCATCGGTTCAGTTCATGTTACTGTGATTCAGGGGACTATCAGTAAATATTATCTGTCTGTGGTTTTAAATTGATTCAAATAGAAAGAATGTTATAGCATATAAAATGTCTTTGTGTTAAAATAATGCCGACACTTATAGCTGCTGACTGACTGACTGACTGACTGACTGACTGACTGACTGATTGATTGATTGATTGATTGATTGATTGATTGATTGATTGATTGATTGATTGTGTGCCAAGATTGAAGTGCCAAGCAGAAATACCAGTGTGATTGGTTGAAAGGCTGACCATGCTGAAGTGGGGTGTGTCATCTGGACTTCCTCTCTGGTTGGTCCTCTGGTCTGCTGCTGGGTTCTGATTGGTTCCCTGGGACTCGATGGATCTATTTCAAGTTAAAGAATTAAAGATTTAGGAGGAGAGAATTGAATGTACTACCTCATGTCACGTGTGTGTACACGCACGCACGCGCACACACACACACACACACACACACACACACACACACACACACACACACACACACACACACACACACACACACACACACACACACACACACAGGGCGGATGGATATAGGGATGGATATTTTCTCCCTTGAAAATAACTGTCACAGTGTTATAGTTTGTGGGTGTAGGAGGCGCTAGTGCAAGCATAGATGACACAAAGCAGGTGAGTCATCAGTGGGGGGGGGGGGGGGGGTGTGAAGCGTGTGTGCGCAAATGTTTTCTTTGTTTTCCTCTAATCTAGATAATTTGACACTGTTATGTACATTCTTCATTATTAATTACTTACGATGCATAAGTCGGTTTAGGTTCTATTAACCCATTAAGACCTGGAACGCATCTCTGTCACTTTAGATTTCTTTGGCTTTTCAAAAATAGCAGATATACAAGCTCATAGCGCGGCACCACTATGAGCTTGTATATCTGCTATTTTTGAAAAAGAAATTAGGATTTTTTTAAATGTTTAGAAGCGGCCTCAGGTCTTAATGGGTTAAATAAGTATTTTTAATCATTTTCATATTTATTTTTATTATTCTAAAATGGACTTGGGGGAGACATATCTGAAGATAGGGGGAGTCCCCCCCGGCATCGCCGCACCTGTGTAAAGATATAATCTAGAGTGTTTCTCACCTTTAGATGTTCTGTATCGACACAGCAGGAGCAGCAGGATGGTCAGTAGAATCACAACAACAAGTCCTACAATCAACCGCACTACATGTACAGGTGGAGAACTCTGTTCAGTCACTGAAGGTGGAGTAGATCGAGACACTGAAGGTGGAGTAGATCGAGACACTGAAGGTGGAGTAGATCGAGACACTGAAGGTGGAGACACTATGATGACAAAGAAAATAGCATTTTAAATAAATAGATTAGTATTAGAACAACTCATTTCAGCATTTAGTCTATAGATATACTGCAAGACATTGTAATGCAACTCCTGTTATAAACCTGGAGACAACTGCCATGTCTGTTATTGTGCAATTCATTTGTGTGTGTGTGTGTGTGTGTGTGTGTGTGTGTGTGTGTGTGTGTGTGTGTGTGTGTGTGTGTGTGTGTGTGTGTGTGTGTGTGTGTGTGTGCGTGCGTGCGTGCGTGCGTGCGTGCGTGCGTGCGTGTGTTTGTCCCCTACACGTAGCACCAAATTATGACAAATAAGAGTAGTAAAAAATAAAACATAAACTTTGAATATCATATCTCTGCTGTTGTGCAGGAACCAGGTAACTCCAAAATGTTCATTTTTCAGGAAATGACAAAAACAAAACAAAACAAAAAAGTGGAGTTAGGAGGTTTTGTTTATCATTGATAAGAACAGCTAAATGGACCTCCAAGCTCACAATGAGGTTGGAGGTCAAAAGGGGGTGGAGCCTGGAGTTAGCAAAACCAGCTAACTCCACCCCCCTTTGGTGGAGTTAGCTGGTTTAGCAGAAAGTTTGAGGATCCAATGGAGTTAGCAGCTTTTGTCAGAAGCACTTTTTAATACTTTTCATTTGTTCAATATGTTTTTAATCAACACATAGACGTAAAGGGTGTTCAATAGCACTGATTTATGGAAAAATGCAAAAGCGGAAACATGGAGTTAGCTGGTTTCTGCCCGCCAGCAACGGTTTTCAATTATTATTTTTTACACAGAATATATTTTTTTTGTGTGGTCATGATTCACCTGGAGCCTGGATGGCTCGGCTCCAGGCTTAAAATAATTAATGTAAATATTTTGGGAAATCTCTATGGGAAAAAGGCTTTCTAACTGTGGAACCACAAATGGCCGCCACTGCTATGCCCTATGATAATGTGTACCGATTGGCATGATGTTTGGCAGAGGTTTTTGCCTTGGCCTCCAGGGAACGTGTGTGCGCACAGTTTCTTGTCAATCAGGCCAACGGTGTCGGAGATTAGCTGCACACAGACACACAGACACACAGACACACATACATACATACATACATACATACATACATACATACTGTACATACTGTACATACTGTACATACACACACAGACGGACGGACGGACGGACGGACGAAAACGCCTTTGACCTGGTGGAGACAGCAAAGTAAAATTGGTTCCACTGTCACTGCCATCCAGCTCTTTAGTGACTCTCCTCCAGAATGTTTACACTCGTAGAATCCCTCATCAGACTTAGATACAGCAGGTATGATCATCCCTCCATTGGGTTCATCTTGGACCATTTCTTCATTTCTATAGAATTCCACGTTGGAGAAAGAAGAGTCTGTTCTGTGTTTGCATTGAAGAGTTACAAAATGTCCCTCAGTCACAGGGTGAACAGGACTCACCAGGATGAGAGAACCACCTATGAAACAGTTATCGTAAGTTAAAATTAGTTCGCTTTACAGACCACTAGCCTAATGACAATAGAAAAGCATGCTTTTAATTAGCCATGATCTCTTTAATATGTGACCTCCACCTCTGCTGTAGCTCTGGGACTCTATTTTGTATTTGAACAAAAAAAATGTAAAATGAATCTCAGTATCCTACAGATAAATAATAATTATATTAATAAACCATGTGTTTGAACAACTAATGAGTTCATGATATTCTGCACTGTTGATAGGTAGTGAATGAAGTAACTGAACTCACTATGTACTGTGATATTGACGGCATTGCTGTACTCTCCCAATCCAGACTCACACCAGTACACTCCACTGGTGAGTTTATGGGCGGGGGGGGAACAAAATAAAACTTGCTTAGGGCCACGAAAATCCTAGGGCCGGCCCTGAGGGGAAGTGTGGAACTGTGAGAGTGAATTAATCAGTCGGTCAGTAGGTCTGTCCTGTATGTTATGAATGATGAATTATGAGTCACACTCACCACCAGACCACACAAAATGAGGTTCACTGTACTCAGTGTAATAAACTGGGTCTCCTCTCCCAGCGTTACACACATATCCTCCTGTGCCTGTAGGACCATGAATGATGTAGGAACCTTCTACAGTATCATGGAGGCTACCAGGTAAGAGCTTATAATTGTAGGAGTTTTGTGATGGTTTAGGAACAGCCCTGTACCAGTAGAACCTCCAGTCTGCAGATGATTCTTTAACTTCACTGCTCAGAGTCACTGAGGCTCCAGGACTCAACCATGGAGGACACACACTCAGGACAGGCTTGGGTTTGTCTGTGGGAAAGCACAATTCTCTGGATTAAAACAATAATAATATTGCTTTTTTAATATTTAGACCAACTGGGCTGCAGAGCCACAACAGACCTGCCCACTGTTTACATGAAGAAATACAAATGAACACATGGTTTCATATAGATCTGTCTGTATGTCTACGAGCCTGGCCAGCCTGTCCAATCTTTTGCTATTGATAGCATTCATTTCAAATGTAATGTGTATAATTATAATAATATAGGAAAAATAATACATTAAGAAAACATTTGGAAACAAATTGCATATTCATTAACAGAGGAAAAAAACAACAACATTATAGAACCAGTTAAGAAAAAATACTACATACTTTATTGGTTAAAGGGATATTTCACTTTCAAAACATTTTTGGGTCATTATATCCTCTACTCAGGCTTATGTGAGCCCCCCAGACAGTTTTTAAGTTGCTTGATTCAGTATTTAGATATTTGATATTCATTTTATCATTTTTAACATAATAGATTCATCAAAAATACCCGTCCTTGTTTCTCGTGACTCACCCTGCCCTCCTAATACGTGAGGGGGCCGTGTTTTTTCGATTACTTTTTTCATTTTTTCCCCCATTTTTTTATTGTATTAAAAAAAAGATATTTTCCAAAAAATATATAAAAAATAAATGAAAAAAGTAATTGAAAAAACGCGGGTCGGACGGGTGTTTCCGATGAATCTAACATGGTTAAAATGAAGTTACAATGGGTTAGGAAGGGGGCGTGTCTGATTAAATGAATATCAAATATCTAAATACTGAATCAAGCAATATAAAAATTGTCCGGGGTGCTCTCAAAAGCCTGAGTATACGATTAAATTACCCAATTAAAAAAGAAAGTGAAAGTGAAAACAACAGAGCGGCAATAACCAACGCCTATCTGTGAGAATGTGTTGGTTATTGATGATAAATAAAGGATAAGGATAATTCCTTTTAACAGGTCGTTCATGAAAGTCCTTGCGGTCTTGTTTCCAATGAGAACCTGTGAGCAATTTGGGGTTAAGAGTCTTGCTCAGGGACAAATATTTGAGAGGATGAAGTATGTGACAGTAAGTATGATCTTGAGAATAGATATTAAATCAATCTTCACCTTGACTGTGTCCATAGGACAGGAAGATATTCAGCACTGAAAAACATTTGATGAAACATTATCAAATCAAGCATAAATATCTGCATTTTAATTATTCCTAATTAACACAACACTAACAGTTGTTCAATAACAAGCAATAATACAATAATGTGTCCATTCTCCTAATGTTTTATTAACATCAATGGCTATATTATGTTAATCAGAAAGGCTATTGGCGCTCGGGTGGTGCAGTGGTAAAGTTTCTGCCCACCACCACAGATTTGTGGAGCCCCCATAGTCAAACGTGAAAGTGCTTTTGGGCGTGCACATTACGTATAGAGGCCCCTGAACATGTGATTTCAATTTAGGGACGATTTGGTGTTGTGTTCATGATATATCAAAAAGCTGTTTGCCACACATCGTGGCATGACTCCTCAAGTCATGTGAACCTATTGTGGTGAAGATGGGTAAAAAAACTATGAATAAATAAAACCCAAATCATGTTTCGGCAACAGTGATATGTGTCGCGTTTTGAGCTTG
>NC_139940.1:56288326-56345826 GCF_963454915.1 Gymnoscopelus microlampas
AAGGTCTGAAAATTCCCAGGAATTAAAATTAGCTATTTCCCGGAAAATGTTAAACCCTAATAGAGATGGGTTTTCAGAAGAGTTTTAAAAGATGACTGTACATTAGTTGAAATTAGTTTTAAACATGGTTTCAGTTATGTACATGATTCTGACAATTAGTAGAACAACAAACGAGACTGAAGTGATGGACTTTAAGTTTTTTTTTTTTTTTTTAACTAAACGAATGATAATTTAATAGCTGAAAGTGAGTTCATTAGACACAGTTGTCCTCATCAGAAGTGTCCTTATCCAACATGATTGTACATAATATACTGTAGTATGTACACTCACTCAGACCAAGTGCAGATGGATAGGGTCAGACTGTAGACTAAAAACATCATATTTTGATTCTGTTTTTAGATGTTTGTTATTGTAATCTCGTAGTACAAGTCATCAGCAGCCCCAGTTTGATTGGTCTCGTGGTCTGCTGCTGAGCCCTGATTGGTTTCCTGATGCGGAATGGGTCTGTAATTAAAAGATACACATTTTAGTAGAAGTTAAGTATAAAACAAGACGGAATCCACTGCTGTCATGTTGACAGCAGTGAATGAGGTGAGTTGCTTCCGGCAGTCGACATGGGTGGTCGCATCGATGATCGCTCTCGCGTCCTGCGTCCTCGCATACCTTTCCTTATCCTCATCCTGTGGATTATGGATTTACACCTCAACTCCGCATGGATTATACACCAGAAGGATATGGAATTATACGAGACAGAAAAGGTAGAATCACACAATGACTTCTACCTAACTACTGGAACCGAGAAAAAACACCCAGGTTATGGAACCACGGCGATCCACTCGACTCTCACAGCCAACCCGAAGAGAAGAAACAAACCCCTGAATGGTAGATGTAATCGGAAGACGTACTTCTGTTTAATTCTACTACTTTCCGGAGACGTTGAAGTTAACCCTGGCCCTGTGACCACAAGGCAATCCGCTCGGCTCACAGCGGAAACCAACAGGCTAGCGGCAAACGTTGCCACAAGCAACGGGGCAAAACAACAACAAAGCCATGCTGGAACAAAGAACTTCCGGAGCACCGGAGCTAGCCTAGCCAACGTTGCTACCGAAGCTAGCCTCGACGACAACACCAACGGCTTCCCACCAACTCGACTAGGCGAATCAACCCAAATGATCAACCTAAACACCGACGTCGTATCCACCGCAGCCGTCGACGAGGACGCTTGCACCGACGCACAACGGCGATCAACCGGGAGATGCAGCGTAGCCGAGAACGTGGAACCAAGGAGTCACCTAGCTGTTTTCACCGGAGCAGAGACCTTGATGCACCGCTACAAACCTACGGTTCGCTCCAGGGCCAGGGTCCCAGCAGAGACCGTGATGGGACCATTAGCAGAGGCCGTGCTGGGACCTCCGCGCCCCATCCCCCCCCAACCCCCCAACCCTCCCCAATCCCCCAACCCCCCCCAACCCCCACTGCTGGCTGCCCACGACGGAACAATGGCTTTGATGGACACTACACCCCCCTCCCCCCCCGAGACTGCTCCTAAACATCTCTCAGTGGATAAACACCTATCCATTGAAAAAATGATCAAATCGTTTGGCGTTGGCTTGCACATGATACATCTTAATGTGAATTCTCTAGCAGGAGACAAGCTAACACAAATCAAGCAGATGTTTTATGATGGTAAGGTTGACATTTTAACTTTCTCTGAAACAAAACTTGATCAAGCGATAACTGATTCTGTGATTGAGATTGAAAACTACAAACTCTTCAGGAAAGATAGGAACAGAAACGGGGGTGGTGTTTGCATGTATGTTCATACTGACAATGTCTGCATCCTTCGGGAAGACCTGATGGATGAAAACATTGAAGCTGTGTGGGTCGAGATCATTTTTAAACATGCCAAACCTGTGCTAGTCGGTACCATATACAGACCTCCTAACCAGACTGATTTCTATGATAGACTTGATGAATGCTTAGCTAAAGTGGACCATGCGGAGACGATTCTTCTTGGTGATTTTAACACTGACATACTCCGCAAGGAAGCGTCAGTGTATAAGTCATTCAAGGCGTGTTGTGATCGGCATTCACTCCACCAGCTGATCACTCAGCCCACAAGGCTGTGTGTTTCCTCTCAAACTACCATAGATCTCATTCTAACAACGGACAAGGAAAAAATCCTAAATAGTGGTGTTTCCACCTGTGGCATATCTGATCACAACATGATCTTCTGCACCAGAAAGAAACGTAAACCTAAGACCGGTTACCACAAAACAATCACAATCAGAGACCTCAAAAATTATAAGAGTGAGGACTTAGATCACAGACTGGAGGAACAGGATTGGTCCGACGTTCTAAACAGCACACAGGTAGACGAATCCTAGCTTTGTTTCAAAACCAAATTCATTCAAATTTTGGACAGTGTGGCTCCCATGAAAACCATCAGGGTCAAAACCCGCTCGGTACCATGGATGAATTCGGACATCCTTACTGCCATGAAAGTCAGAGACAAAAAGTGTTCTGAGCTTCATAAAAGTAGGATCAAACTAGCCAAATGTTTTAACAAAGGTCTCGAATCCCACGTAGCTAAACTTGAAAAGGAAAAAAACAAGCTAAGAAACAAGGTAAATAGCATGCTCCTGTTAGCAGAAAAAAGCTACCTCGATGACAAGATTGAGGAAAATCAAAAAAAACCATGAGAGCTTTGGAGGCTACTCAAGAACCTCCTAGGCTGCAGCAAAAAATTGAAAACCAGGCTTTCAAACTTAAGCCTCAAGGTGAATGACACTCTCATTTCATCCAAACACGAAGTGAGTAAAATCCTCAACATATTCTTCACGACCGTAGCCTCAGATTTGGTTGAAAAACTTCCTCCACACTCTGGGAGATATGGTGAGGAGTATGTTGTCTCATTTTACGAAAAACAGGGTGTTTGCAAAGATGACTTTAAACTCTCCCCTGTGAAAACAGAAAAGGTGTTTTTTTGAGTGCTCTTCATCAACACAGAGCCACAGGCCTCGACAATATCCCCCCCAAATTTCTAAAAGACTCAGCCGCCTCCATTGCTCCAATCATTACCCACATATTCAACCTCTCCACCACACAGGGACAGGTCCCCAACGACTTCAAAAAAGCAAGGGTGACCCCTCTGTTCAAAAAAGGAAACCAATTAGACCCTGGCAACTACCGCCCTATTTCTATTCTAAGCTCCATCTCGAAAGTCATGGAAAAAATAGTCTATGAACAGGTCGACAAGTATCTTGCCGAGAAAAATCTAATCTACAAATTCCAATCTGGCTTCAGAACAAACCACTCCACTGACACATGCCTTCTCTATTTGAACGACTCTATCAAACAAGAGATTGAAAAAGGCAAATATTGCGGCATGGTCATGCTGGACCTCCAGAAGGCTTTTGACACCGTTAATCACCCGATTATGATCAATAAGCTCAGAGCAATAGGTTTTGATGACACGTCAGTGTACTGGATGAGATCTTACCTGGAAGGGAGGGAGCAAGTGGTGGAAGTAAACGGCACCCAGTCCCCCCCCCTCCCAGTGACTTGTGGTGTTCCCCAAGGAAGTATACTAGGACCCTTACTGTTCCTGATATATGTGAATGACATGTCGTCAGCCTGCGACTGCAACCTGTTCCTGTTCGCAGATGACTCGGCCCTGCTAGTCTCGGACAGGGACAGGCTGCAGGTTGAGAAAACTCTCAGCTCTGAACTCAACAAGATCTGCATCTGGCTCTCCGACAACAAGCTCTCATTACACCTGGGCAAAACGGAATGCATCCTCTTTGGGTCCACTCCTAACCTCAGAAAGGCAGAGAGCTTCACGATCAAAGCGGGTGATGATATCATCAAAAGAAAAAACGAAATTACCTACCTGGGCTCTATCTTGGAGGCTGACCTCTCTGGTGACAAAAATGCTGAAAAAACGATCAAAACGGTCCACAAAAAAACACGCTATTTGCGGAGTATTGATCGTAAAGTCAGTAAGAAGACTCTGAAGACTCTTGCAGTGGCCCTCATACAAGGTCATTACGATTATGCATGTACTTCATGGTATCACAACACCACCAAGGCCTTAAAAACAAGGCTCCAAACATCCCAAAACAAACTTGTAAGGCTACTTCTTGGCCTCAACTACAAAATCCATCTAACCCCTGATCATTTTGATAGGATTGGATGGCTTAGGGTTGCGGACAGAGTACAACAACTTGCTATGGGCCTGGTCTTCAAGATATATCACAACATTGGGATCCCCCTGTATTTGTCAAAATACTTCCAAAATGTTAATGATGTCCACGATCACAATACCAGAGGCAGCTCCACAAACCTTGTCCAACCCTTTTTTGGCTCAACAAAGGGAAGTAACTCGTTCTCATGCTATTCATCAAAAATGTGGAACGCCCTACCAAAAGGAGTAAAGGAGTGTAAAACCCTACTCTCATTCAAAACAGCCCTAAAGATACACCTTCAGGAGGCCGCAATTGGAAAATGGCCCCTGTCTAAGTCCTAACCTAACCTACCCCCCTACCCCCCCCCCCCTCTCTCCTTCTCCTTTTGTACATATTTCTCACTCTCCATACCAGTAACCTGTAAACTGATTGTATGACATTCTATAGTAGTTGTGTATATCTGTCTGTCTCTTATATGTCATCATGATTTGTGTGCATGGGGAACTCATTTGAAACAAGCTCTGTGCTTTTATGAGTCTTCCAGTTTAGTAGACCTTGTATTGTGAATTTGTACTTCCATGTACTGTTGTTCTCATGTCTTACTAAATAAAGTACATCAATCAATCAAATGACACACAGTGAACTAGGAAAGTACGCTCTCCGCCAGGCCTGGTTGCCTATAGCGTCACCATGAGGCAGATTTATTTTTAAATCGACTTGGAGTGTGTATAGAACATTTCACACCGATCGGTCCAGCAGTGACCGAGATTAGCTACACAGGGCGGATTCAGACTGGGTCCGATTGATTATAACCGTTCCCGAGTACGATTGGCCTCTCCCAGCTGGACAGTATTCACATTGGCCAAGATTCTTCCGCACCCGAGATCATTTCATTTAACAGTAATGGTAAATGTGTGCCTCATGGGGGCGCAAGACGTTGTCTTGAGTTATAATAATAACAGAACAACAATACACAACCAAAGCAGTGTGTGCGTTGGTCTTTGAAACCTCAAAATGTAACGTCGTCTCTCGCGTCTCTGTTATTATCAATATGATCGTGACGTCACTGATGTATCCTTGGTATTTTAGCAGTGACGTCACAGACTAATCCTTGGTATATGTATCCTTATATACACGTTCGCTATACATGTGTTTTTTGTTTATGTTTTTTCACGGCTCGCGCTACTCAAACACTAGCGGGATTATTATTTCTTGTCAACATTCAAGTAGAGCTATGAGAAGGTATAACCCAGCTAAAATAATGTGTCATTATAGAAATATATAAATGATATATGATTAGCAGTCCACTTCCTCCTGTTGGTACGGATGGATTCACATTGCATCGTTCCGTACCCGAATACGCATGATCCGGATCCGATACTACCTCCGGAGGTGGTCTCGGGTACGGTACGGTGATCCGTTTCGGGGAACGATACGCAACGTTCACACTATCACAACATCAGCCAAGTGGTCCAGGGTGCGCACCCGGGACCATAGTGTGAATCCGCCCTCAGAGACAATCAGACACATGACAGACAGGGGGTTTCTGCCTGACAGCAACAATATCAACAATAACTTTTTGTTTCATTGAAAAAGTTACACAGTAGGACTTTAAGAAAAACAAACAACTAACTAACTAGTAACTACAAACTTTAACTTCCAGAAAGAACAGAAAACACTGACCGTGCGGCAGAGCGCTGTACACATTATCAGGAGCTCTACTTTGATTGGTCCTCTGGTCTAAAGCGGAGCCCTGAGACTGAGCAAGTCTGTAATAAAAAACATGAAATCTAGCAGAAATGAAGCAGAAAACAAGACGGATTCTACCGCTGTCATGTTGATGAATAGACAGAGATTAACACTGTACTTACCTGACACAGCATGGATCTGTAAATTAAAAACAAGTTGTACCATAAACATACTCATAATGTTATATGTAGAGTTGCTCAGTGATTGTAATCTAGATGTAATGAATCTGATGTAGTGTTTCTCACCTTTAGATGTGTAGTATGGAAACAGCAGGAACTGCAGGATGGTCAGTAGACTCACTTAAGCATTTAGTCTAAACATTGTGATACAACTATACTGTTATAAACCTGGGAGACCACTGTTATGTCTGTAATTGTGTAACAGAAAGGAAGCTGAAATCTTATTTCAGATAATTATTGCATGGAAAAGTGATATCTAATTATGTGAATATTTGCATATTGTTTAAATACTTGAAAATACAAAACAAAGGTAAATTGTTACCATTATACTCACATGTCACTGCCATCCAGCTCTGTGGTGACTCTTCTCCAGCATATTTACACTTGTAGAATCCCTCATCAGACTTAGATACAGCAGCTATGATCATCCCTCCATTAGTTTTAGTTTGGACCAATTTTCTATTCCTATAAAATTCCACGTTGGAGAGAGACGAGCCTGTTCTGTGTTTGCATTGAAGAGTGACAGAATGTCCCTTAGTCACAGGGTGAACAGGACTCACCAGGATGACAGAACAATCTGTAAAACATGTTAGGATTCTCGATGACCGATTATAAAAGAAAGATTTTAATGAGTTGTTGGAATGCTGCAGTATTGTTAGGTAGATAATTAAGTAAATGGACTCACTATGTACTGTGATGTTAACAGCATTGCTGTACTCTCCCAATCCAGACTCACACCAGTACTCCATTGCTGAGTGTATGGCCGTCGACTATCCAAGTATATCTTAAAGTGAAATAGCTAATAAGTGAAAACACTCTAAATCCATTAGTGTAACTCTTCACTTTCCAGTCAGTAGATCTTCCCGCACAGCTCATTGCGAAAGGCTCAGAGGGGAAGTGCTGAATTCTGTTAGAACTCACTGTGAGAGAAGCTGAAGAATGACGATCTAAAACACAACACAGGAGGTCAAACAAAGCAGTGTTAACTTAATTGTTTGTTTGTTTGTTATTTGTTTGTTCATTGCTTGTGAATTATTATGTCGGTTTAGTGTTTATGTCAAATGAAATGCAAAAGTGTCCTGTAAGTCCATATGGGCTGGAAGCATGACACTTAAATAAAGAAAAATCAATCAATCAAAATGTAGAAAATTGGAAATACCCCCACAATTGTACTTAAGAACAGTACTTGAGTACATGTTCTTAGTTACCTTCCACTGCTGCACGGACACACAAACACACATGCACAGACACACAACAAAAATGTGTGTGTGTGTGTGGGGGGGGGGGGGGCACACATACTGAGGTTCACTGTACTCAGTGTAATAAACTGGGTCTCCTCTCACAGCGTTACACACATATCCTCCTGTGCCTGTAGGACCATGAATGATGTAGGAACCTTCTACAGTCCCATGGAGGCTACCAGGTAAGAGCTTATAAGTATAGGAGTTGTGTGAGATGAGATGAGACTTCATGATATGAGCTGCAGCATTTACTTTTTAAACTTCTTCTTTAGTAAATTCAGATCTTATCTTCCTTCCACCTTTTGGGAACATAAGGTCCAAATACAAGTTTTCTAATGATGATGGTTGTCTCTGCCAGGCCGAAGGCATGGCGAGAGAGTATGTTTTACCCCCTGTCTGTCCGTCCGTCCGTCCGTGTGTGTGTGTGTGTGTGTGTGTGTGTGTGTGTGTGTGTGTGTGTGTGTGTGTCCGTCTGTCACCAGTTAATCTCCGGCACCGTTGGCCCGGTCGCTCCGAAACTGTGCACACACACTCCCTGGATGCCCCAAATCTTTCACATGGGCCTGTTATAGCGCCACCAGGAGGCCGATTTGTGCAAAATCCATTTATATATATTACTCCTACAAATTGTATCCAAACGTCATGCAAATCAGTACACAGTATCAATAATAGTCATGTGATCAACACGGATCTGTCCGATTTCCCATATTCCATCCTCATTGCCTAAGGTTGGCTTCCAAAGTTTGCAGGATTGGTCCGTTTTGAACAAAAAGCCTCAAAGTATACACACAGCTTGCGATTTCCGTGAAATTTCACACGCACATTCCCACTAGGCCGAGGAAGAAATGCCACCCTTCTCACATTGGCCTGTTATAGCGCCACCAGCAGGTCTAATTTAGCAAAACACATTTTTGGAACAAAATGCCTCAGATCATGAACGCAGTGCCATTGCAAGAATAAATGGCACGGTTGCGCCCTTTCCACCTTGGCCTACTATAGCGCCACCAGGAGGCCAGAATAACGTACCTGACCTGGCGGAGACCTGTGCTCCGAGGAGCACTTTTTCTAGTTTCTATGCCCTGAAGGGCATGACCAGTATGGAACTCCAACCTCCCCCATCAAATCAAACTCAGCATCTTCTATGCAACGGTGGAGTCTGTTCTCCTCTATGGCAGTGAATGCTAGACCCTGAAGCCAAGCCTGCAGAAGTCTCTAGATGGGTGCTACACCAGAATGTTGCGCGCAGTACTTAACATCAGCAAGAGTACACATGTTACCAACAAGATCCTGTACGGGGGAATGCCCGAGTGTGAGCGGGAAAATAGCAGCCAGGAGAATGAGACCTAGCAGGATACTGCCAAAGACATCAAGAACTGCCAGCCAGCAAACTGGTGCTGTGGGAACCAACCAACGGTCATCAGTCACGAGGACGTCCCACAATGACATACGTGGATGTAAGAATGATGCAGGAGCGCCACGTACCAACGAACTGGCCAGATGTATGGAGAACCGGGATCACTAGAAGCAACGATGGAGGGCTCGTCTGAGGACGACCTAGAGAGAAGTAGAAATAAATATCTTGTATCTTACAGTATGATGAGACACAGGGACATCATGGTCACTCACAAATAGACAAAATTAAAGCAATAACTTGGCCAGTGTCAAGAAGTCAGGTATGCATGACTAACATATGATATTAAATCACATTAAAAGACTACACACCAACATGTATGTCCATCCTTACCTAGTATTTATTTTATGTACTATTCATTGATTCAAACACTCCTACCCATTCATGTCATACTTTGCATAACTTGCATATAATATCTGCTGTTTAAACCAGCAGCTCTACTCATCATTGACTCATAATGTTTAAGTTGTTTGAAAAGACATTAAACAGCATTAATGAGTTAGTGAGAGTGAAAACAGACTATAACTAGAAAAAGTGTGCTCCTGAATATGGCATATATTTTGCATATAACTGCCATATATTGGCATATGTTCATTCATTATATTTAGTAGGTGGGCTCTATTTCCGGGAGACTCCTGCAACTTAAGGGAGAGGTGGGATGTCTGCAATTGTAGCCATTCAGAATGGAATAGGCTCTATGCACAGCAGCCACATTGGACAGAAATTGGGCCCCTTCCTTGCTTCCTTCACAGGTGTTACCAATGACACTAATGAAGGCTCTGTTCCATTTAGTGTAGCACAGTGGTTCTCAAACGTTTTAATTTCAAGGACACCCATAACTCTAAGAGTGTACAAATGGAACCAAATGGACCCTACACTCGCAGAGTTACACCCTCTCAAGGAACCATGAGGGTCCCTGGACCACACTTTGAGACCCACTAGTGTTTCCAGTGAGCCAACATGCACAATATCAGCACCCTGACTCTGTTTGACCAGAATGGAACAGAGCCTTCATTAGTATCATTGGTAACACCTGTGAAGGAAGTCAGAAGAGGCCCAATTTTTCTCCAACATGGCTGCTGTGCATAGAGCAAGCCCCCAGAACCCAGTGGTTGCATTGAAGCGAAATGGACATGCTGGCCATTCGTAGGTACTGCAGCTTAAACGGACGGGCCACTGCACAATGTACGAGCGAAAACGGTTTCGACCAATGGGCTTGACTCACGAGCTTGCACACAAGCTTGCGCACAGGGCCGCGCACCTCTGTGACGTAAAACGCGTCACTTCTGTGACGCAGAACGTATCACAGTGGCCCCAAATAAGCTACGCCCATCACACTTTTTAACCCGGAAGAAGGGGTGAATTTGCTTCATGCGCTGGGTGAGCAACTCAATGCAAGTGGATGGGAGGGGATTTCGGGTGCCCTCTCTATTATTTCTAACTATATGGCATAGAGCCTATAGGATTACATACTAGCCTACATGAGATAATGTACCAAAAGGCCTTAGCTCTGGTTCAGAGCGTTAGTGAGTTCCCTCTAACGCTCTGGAAGACCCCTCGCTCTGCGCATGTACAAGGAATTCCACTGCCCTGCCAGCGCTCAAGTGTAGTGAAAATAAACAAAACCATTTTGCTACTCACCGAAGCAAAGGCTGTTTTGTGTTGTTGAATGTCTATTCTCCAACCCCGCACGCCTAAACGCACCCCACCTACTCTGTAAAATACACTTTTTGGGCAGAAAATAAAATATGTCAGCGAGACGGACATTATTTGTATTTACTCCACAGTGCCCTCTACATTTTGGTTAATGGCAAGTTCAAATCCCCCAGATCTGTAGAGGGCACTGTGGAGTAAATACAAATAATGTCCGTCTCGCTGACATATTTTATTTTCTGCCCAAAAAGTGTATTTTACAGAGTAGGTGGGGTTAGAGGGAACTCACTAACGCTCTGAACCAGAGCTACAAAAGGCCTGTGTTCCGTTACTGTTACTTGAGTAAAAGTACAAACGTATTGGCATCAAAATATACTTAAAGTACCAAAAGTAAAAGTACTAAAATGTTTGAAAATATCAGATAAAGATACAAGCTCACAAAGTGTCACATCGGCATTGCGACGCGTTGTGAGCTTTTAGATCGTCTATTTTCGAATAACCCATGTACTGTATAAAATAGGGCTAAAGTGGTTAATGTATGTTTTATAACATAATAATTTATATCTGCAAAGTAACTAGTAACTAAAGTTTTCAAATAATTGTAGTGGAGTAAAAGTATTTGCCTCTGAGATGTAGTGGAGTAGAAGTAAAAGTATTGAAAATTTGATATACTCCAGTAAAGTAAAAAAATACCTCAAAATTGTATAGTACTGTACTTGAGTAAATGTACTTAGTTACACGTTACACCATTGGTGAATGGCCTGCATTTATATAAACAGCACAGCTGTTTGTCTTGTCTATGTTCACTCTTTTGCTCAGACTTGTATAACTATAGGCCACATTTTCCCTGCTGGTTTAATTTTACAATGTTTTCATTTGACAGACACTCACTCAAGCACATCTTCCATTGCCTGCTAGTTCTACTAACCCCTCTTCTCCTACTGATATAGCCCTGAAACGTGACTGTCATATCATAACATTTGTTTTACATTTACAACCGGTACATCTACATAAACGTTCAGATTTCATATATAAAGTGCTGACCCTACGGCCATGGATGTTACAGGTTAAAGCGTCTGGGTCTAAATACCCGTATCTTCCGTATTATTCAATAAAAAGCATTTTAATAATAATAATAATAATAATAGATCTTTATTGTCCACAAGTGGAAATTTGTCTTTGGCTCACCAGACACTATACAGACATAGACAAACAACATTAAAGGTACAGCACAGCAGTGAGGATCACATCATAGAAATACACAAAACACCATCACTAATAAAAGAAAGAAAAGGAGAGTAGACCCACATTAGGAACCTGTTTCATGATCATCATCGCCCTCATTTCATCATTATCATCATCATCATCATCATCATTACCACCATGCAGCAGGTCATTCTGTCGAGTTAAGAATGCTGACTGCTCTGGGGACAAAAGACTTCTTATAAATATTTTTGGTCGCTAGGGGAACTCTGTAGCGCCTGCCAGAGTTCAGAAGCTCAAACTCTCTAAAAAGAGGATGGGAGCCATCGGCTGTGATGCTCAGAGCTTTCCTCCTCACTCTCTCCCTGTACAATAGGCTCAAGGCCTTTTGGGGCTTGCCAATGATTTTGCTAGCCATTGACACAATCCTAGACAGTTTGTTCAGTAATTTGCAGTTTAGGTGACCAAACCAGGCAGAAAGGTGAAATGTCAAAACACTCTCAATCATGGTCTTGTACACAAGTTCTAGGACCCGCT
This sequence comes from Gymnoscopelus microlampas, assembly GCF_963454915.1. Taxonomy (NCBI): domain Eukaryota; kingdom Metazoa; phylum Chordata; class Actinopteri; order Myctophiformes; family Myctophidae; genus Gymnoscopelus; species Gymnoscopelus microlampas. The sequence continues at coordinate 56,300,487 of NC_139940.1, forward strand.
GACTAACTCTGAAGCTATTTAGCTTTCTGAGTAGATAAAGTCGCTGGGAACATTTCTTATAGATGTGCTCTGTGTTACCAGAGAAGCTCATCCGGGAGTCTAGAACTGTTCCTAGATATTTAAAGTCCTCCACAGATTCTATGAGTTGGCCATCCAGCGAGACTGGCAGTATAGTAATATCTGGTTTAAGCATGAATAACTCCTTTGTCTTGCCTACATTAATTTCTAGCTGGCTGGTATTACACCACCCTTCAAGTGCTACCGTGTGAGCCAGGTAGGCATCTACACCACGGGGGTCTGATTTAAGTAACAGGGCAACTAAGGCCATATCATCTGCATACTTAAATAGTTTAAAATATGTCTCATTGATCATAAATTCATTGGTAAAAAGAGAGAATAACACAGGGGACAATACACTTCCTTGTGGGCAACCAGTGCTCACAGTGAGCACCTCTGATGTGTTTTCCCTGGCACAAACCCTTTGTGGGCGACAAAAAAGAAAATCCCTGAACCACCAGATTAGGCTGGGATGTACCTTAAGATCAGCAGCCCTTTTCAGCAGGATATGGATCTTCATTGAATTAAAAGCTGAGCTAAAATCTATGAATAAGATCCTAGCATAACCTTTAGGGTGCATAAGATGTTGTGTGACTGCATTAAGCATGGTCAATAATGCATCATCTGTACCTCTCTTCCTCTTATAAGCAAATTGGAATGGGTCCATCATCGTTGACACAGAAGCAGTTAGAAGGTTAACCAGGACTCGTTCCATAGTTTTACATAGTACAGAGGTTAACGCAATAGGCCGGAAATCATTAGGTGAGCTTGCGCCTGGCTTCTTAGGCACAGGCCTGATTATGGAGTGTTTCCATGATAGCGGCACTGTGCCGCTGTCTAAAAGGAGCTGAAACAGCCTAGTTAACACTCCCTTAAGTTGAAAATAGCAATCTTTAAGAATCCTAGGCTTCAGACCGTCAGGCCCTGGGGCCTTGTCTGACTTAAGTCTGAGGAGACAGGCAGCAACCTCATCCTCCTTGATGACTATGGGGGTTGCTGTTGGGAGGTTATTGCATATTTCATCACATTCCATGCTGTCGTTCGTAGTGTCAAATCTACAGTAGAATTTATTTAGGTCGTTGACATCAATTTGACTACTAGGGCCCTCATCCTTTTTGGGGGGTTTGCCCATCAGGGTGTTTAGCCCCTCCCAAGCTTGTTTCACATTCCCGTTTATAAACTTGCTCTCTATTTTGTTTTTAAAATCTAATTTTGCCTTGAGGATAGCTCCTCTTAGCTTCCTCCTTTTCTCATGGACCAAATCCATGTTGCCGGCACAGAAAGCAAGTTTCTTTTCATTAATGTAGCCCTTCAGCTCTTTAGACACCCAGGACTTGTTGTTCTGAAAAATTCGAATAGTTTTCTTTTCAGACGCAGTGTTTTCACAGAATGTTAAATATGACGTGATAGTATCAGTCAGTTCATGAACATCCTGGTGGCCGATCCGATCCGATCGGTGGCCATTATTTTCAATGTTTTTCCCATGCTTTCAACTATGCGCTCCTATTGGTTGGAAGGTGTATTGCACGCTGATACATCATACAAAAAAAAGAAAATCGCTGCTAATCGGTTTTAAATGTTTTTTATTGAACAATACGGAAAATACGGGTAATTAGACCGAGGCGTTTTAACTTGTTACATCCGTGGCCGTGGGTTCGGGACTTTATATTTGAAATCTGAACGTTAATGTAGATGTACCGGTTGTAAATGTAAAACATTCTCAACGCAGGAACAAGTGGTTCCATGACGCTTGTGATAGACGTGCGTCATGTGAACCATGGCTATTGGCTATTGGAGAGACGAGCAGCAGCAACAGCGATGGAGACACAACAACAAGATCGGCTCCTCCACAACGGCAAGGTAAGATTTCAATTACCACTGAGCTTAATGCTGTACTTTACAGCACGTGCCCGAGTTGTGAGCTTGTAGATCTGCTATTTACGGAGCATGACACCTGCAGTTTTATTTTATTTACCTTTCAAGAACAGACGGATTTCATGTGTTCAGTTGTAGCATTTTGTCCAGTGTTGCCATGTCCGCTTTTTATAAGCGACTTTGGGCTTGTTTTTTCCTGTTTCCAAGTTGCTTGTAAATATTATATATTGCGTTTTTTTGGTGCTCGTTTCTAAAGTGTAGTTGCTTATTTGGGTTATATAATAATAATAATAATAATAATAATAATAATAATAATAATAATAATAATAATAATAATAATAATATTATTATTAATGATAATAATAATAATAATAACAATAATAATAATACATTCATACTTTTTACACACTTTATATATTTGACACAAATCTCAAAGTGCTACATTGCATAAAAGTTCAGTTTATGTGTTTATTTTTTATCTATCTAAAATTAAATCTAAATTAAATCTAATTAAATCTAAAAAATAATTTGTGTTTGTTTATTTATTTTATTTTCATTACGCTTGTTGAGTTTTCCAAATTGATTAAAATATTTTGTACTTTTTTTATTGGCTAATGTGTGGCGTAGACTGTATAAAAAGAATGGACAACACCCCTAGCCTCTACAGTCCGCAAATGAAGCCGATTGTTCAGTTATTTCAAATCTGCCATCTTTCAATATCGCGTCATATCCTGCAGAATGACACCAGACCATTATTGGTTGGGTAGCTTGTCAATCAATCTATCTATTATGTGCAAATAATATACAAAACATCACAAGGAGTGGAGACCAAATAAAATATGTGCGCTTATGTGCTTCAGGCAGTACCACTTGTCAGCCAGTAGGTGTCCTACCTGACCAGGGTAAATGTCTCAATGGAAGAGTAGGAAGATGTTTCCCATCTCATGAACCAAACATTTAGAATATGTTTACCAAAATATGTCCTAACAAATAGTTTTGCCCCTCATTTATCTTTAAAGTTAATATATATATAATATGGTAATTCTATATTTCTCTATGTGCTCTTTGCATTGAGGGTGTGTGAAATTGGGGTTGATCCTTTTAATAAAGGTACTATATGTGTGTGAAATGTGAGTGATGATGTAACCATGATACTTATTAGCAAATATATAGTTCAAATCACTGGTTCTCAAAGTGGGGTCCCTTGGGGTGTGTGTGTGTGTGTGTGTGTGTGTGTGTGTGTGTGTGTGTGTGTGTGTGTGTGTGTGTGTGTGTGTGTGTGGGGGGGGGTGGGGGGGGTGGGGGGGGGGGGGGGGGGGGGACCCTTACGGTCTTTAACTCTGAGTGTACAAATAGAACCAAATGGACCCTTACAGAAAATGAAGGAATGAATAAATTATGAAATATTTTAACAACACAAATCTTGTATGGGGATCCCTGTCCCTGACACAACATATTTTCATACAGGGGCCGAATACATTAATACATACATTCATTTGGGGTTCCTTGACATTACTAATGCGTATTAAACTGTGTTCTATGAAATAAAACAAGCTTGAGAACCACTCATTGAATTGCGCGATTCCAGTTATAGTGAGTGCACACATTGCGCAATTCGAGCGCACACATTGCACAATTTAGTAAATTGTGTGCTCAATGTAGTAATGTGTGCACTCATTTAGGCCTACATAGTTTTTTCTCTCAATGGCCACTCCGGGGCCACAGCGTATGGTGGAACAAAATATCCGAAGTAGACCTAAAGAAACTTGAAACATTACAAAATGCCTTTGGCCTACAAGTACAGTATATAAACTTGGGTCAGTGCAATGAATGGAGGAATCTGATTTCACCTTCCCAGAGTAAAACTTATTTGGTACTAAACCTAATATACTTCTAAAAACACAATATCTTAACATTTATGACAGCACTCACCAAATAACTTTAAAAAGAAAAAAAAAGACAGAGACAGTGCCTTTTCACCGATTTATTTTTTGAAACTTACAACTTGTTTTGCTTTGATGTCATAATAAAGAAACCTGAACCTTGACATTAAAAATTACAAATTGAAAACAGCTGCAATAAGAATATCAACATCAACCTCAAAAGTTACTTTTCTTTGAAATTACAAGTTAAACTGTTTTGAAATGACCATTGTTGGAAAGTAACTTAACTGAAAAGTAAAAGAAAGTAAATTGCCCTGAATTGCCGTCTATAACAAAAATGAAAATGAAAAACACTTTATTTATTTTATTATTACTTTTATTTATTTCAGAAATAATATTTTACTGAAGCGGGACAATGCCCTTCCCAAGTTGATGATGTCATGTGTCCATGTGTGGTCTAGCCCTATGGAATGTATGTGCAAATACAAACCAACGTAATACTTCCTACTGCCAGAACTTTTATTTTTTGTGTTTGCCCACTGCCAGAGATTTTTCATTGAAAAAAAAAAGTACTCAGGAGCCGAGATACAGAACTTAAGTTTTAAGTTAACAAGGAAGTGGATGGGAGTCTAAATCTTCAAAAAATCCTTGGTCCTTTGGGTCAAATTATTATTATTAATATATCTTTTTTTAAATTACGTGTTTTACATCAGTGGTGGTATTGGTTAATTACGTCAATTACGTCAGAGGCAGAGAATGAGTTAATATGAGCATCAAATCAATATTTTGTATGTTGTATTTGCACATGCATTCCATACCATTTCATGGAAGTTAAATTATCACTGAGGATTTTCACAGTGTAGACATTAAGTATAACATATGTATCAAATGGGGGTCTGTGGCCTAATGCACATCTACCTGGGGGTCCATCCTTGGAATGAAAAAGGTTATTCCATAGTGAAGGAATTCCTCAGAATAAAGTGAATCAAATGGCAACACTATTCTCCATCAGCTGTGGGTCCATGTATGTGTATGGGACTTTCAGAGACTCGTTTCTCTTACGGACAGCTGCACTGAGGTCTTGAAGGTCTTTTTTAAATTGGGCCATGAGCGTCGAATGAGTATCCTCATTGAAGTGCTGATCTGGGTAATGACCAAGAGGAACCTGAGGAAATAGAAACATATAATACAGGTACATAAACACATTTCCTGTCTGTGTATTCACAATAGTTACAATACATACATTTGACCTCAGACGATTAGAACTGCATTGGTGGGGTTATTTTGACTGTGATGTCATATAGCCTATGCTAGCATCTCTATCCTACAATCTGCCAAAATAGCAAATAGCTCACAAGTGACGCGCTGTGGGCTTTTATATCAGCTATTTTTGGTGAAGATATTTAATGTAGGGTGAAAACAGGAGGGGGCCTAGTATTATCCGGTCAATTAAGTTTAGGTTTTAAGTGGTTAACCCTATACCCCTATATGGACGTCACAAATGTAACTTGCAAGGCGCACCGTTGCTCCAACCCGCACCAAACTTGATACAAACACTGTTCAGGGGTCTGCCATGTACAATAGTCAAACCAGGCCCTTGAGTTCCATTACAGGAATGGAACTCAAAGATGAGGTAGTTAATCAGGCGTCGTTTATGCTTGGTTGTATGACACCGCCACACACCAAACATATCAGTGCTACAAGCTCACAATGTGTCGCAGTGTGATGCGACGTGGGCTTGTAGATCTGATATTTCTGAACCGCAACACCTAACATGCAACTATGTATAAGGTGACTTTTAATGAAGGAAGGGACACTTACGAAGTCACTGGACTCTCTGCTGAGCAGCCACAGCATGGCCATGCCATTGGCCGTAGTGTGGATATCAGGAAGGGTTTGTAACATGCTGTTCTCACTTGAGCTCCCCTTAGTGGTGGGAGGAGGACATTGCAAAGTGATGGGAGCATTGGGCATCCAACCACCATAGTCAAACTATAAGAATAGAAATAGATGAAGATGTTACACATATGCATGTCTGTCTGTCTGTCTGTCTGTCTGTCTGTCTGTCTGTCTGTCCGCTGAAAAGTTAGGCTACATAGATTAAGCGATTGCAGCCTGTCCTTATTGGCCGTCTAAGTGCACCTAGCAAGTCGCAGAAGTTTAACATGCGGGGAACTGAAGTTATGGCTGTTTAAAGCCCAGCCAATAGGAACACAGAGGGGGCGGTTCTTAAGCAATTTCAGGCTGTCCCTATTGGCCGTCTAAGTTTACCTAGGAAGTTTTGTAGGTGTTTCGATGCTGGGAACCAGAGTTATGGCTGTTTAAAGCCCAGCCAATAGGAATTGTAGATTGTCTATTTTCACTTCCTGTTTTGCGTTGAAGTTTGACGCTTCGCTACAGTCACACCGTTTTACGAAAACCCAAGCTTTTGATAAAATGTCATTGTTAACGTCTTTTGTGTGCGAATTTGAGGCGGATACGACAATCTGCCTAGGAGAAGTTTGTTAAAGTACAACCCTTCAAAATGGCGTGAAATGAACAAAAACGCCACTATAAATTCAAAACGGCCGACTTCCTGTTTGGTTTCGGTCATGGCTCCGGAGACTTTTTCATAAGTCGGGACATGATACAGGTGTGTACTGATTTTCATACATGTAGGTGAAACCGTATTGTGCCATGAGGCCACGCCCCTTTTTCTGATGATTTAAATACGTACTTCTTCGACACAGGTGATGTGTGTGTGTGAAGTTGCGTAACTTTTGTAGCACGTATTTCGCCTCAAAAACGCGATTCATGATTCACAGAATAATGATAATCATTGCAGTTTCAATAGGGCTTCGCACTACTGTGCAGTGCTCGGGCCCTAAATATGTAGCTTTCATGCAGAACTCAAACTTAATGTGGAGAGTCTGTCACGTCAGTCAGTGGTTCTATGACAGTCTGTCTGGTCAGTCAGTGGTTTTTATAACAGTCTGTCTGGTCAGTCAGTGTTTCTATGACAGGGGAATCTAAAAGGACATACCTGTCCAGAGTTGACAGCAGAATGCTGGGCAGAGCAAGTGAATATCACCATGGTGACAAACTTCACCAACTCACTCACTGAGCTGAAACTTTTAGGCACTCCTGAGTGTGGACAGAAAACATGAAAGAAAACAGTTGTTGGTCAAAGGAATCAAATCATTACACAATAATTACGGTAGAAGCATTGTGGTAACAGGAACATAATACAAATGCAAACAATACCTGCATAATACCTGCATACAATGCATATAACTGTTGACATGATGTAGTTATTCAAAAGCATTATGTTTATATCTAAAAATAGCATTATGTGAAGTTCATCGCTACATATATCCAAACCAGAATCATAATAAACACTATTAAAAACATGAATCGTTAAAATGTTCAGAAATGTGTGTTTGATAGATTATTTCTCTGCTGTAACAATGCTTCTTGGAAATAACTTGATTGCCTTTGGAAAGCCTGTTTATTTCCATTTTAACCTGTTAAAACCGGGAAAGCATCTGAGTCATTTTAGATTTTAGTGTTGGCAATACAATATAGCATATCTAAAAGCTCACAGCACGTCAGCAAGCTTGTGCATCTGCTATTTTTGAACAATTTTTGAGAACATCTTGAAAGTGTTTTTTAAAGATGCAGTGCCATAGTGTTGAGCCTTTTCTGTTTTTCACGTGTCTACAAAGTTAACATTACTCTAATAGACCTCCAGGTGTTGTTATAATGTGCAAATTTGCCTTCCCTGTGTACTTTTGGTTTCTTCCTGAAAGCTGAAAGCCTCTGAGTCAAAATGCCCGTTGGAAATACCCTGTTTTGATGACATCACACACAATAACAGGGGACGGCCTACCACAACTCACTTAACATTGTGGGGTGTGGCTAACTCAGATAGAATACCACCCACCTGACAACCACGCATATATAATGACCTGGTTGGTGTGGCCACATAAAAACGTAATTTTAGCCATTTCTGTACACTTTTTGGGGAAAATTATTTCTCTTAGTATAATCATAATACCTGATCATCATTTTTTAGGCGGAAAAGAAATCATGGCACTGCATCTTTAACACAAAGCTTCTCTTCCGGGGGGTCCCTGGCAGGAAACATTTTCAGATGGGGGGGTCCTAGGCACGAAAAAGTTTGAGAACTACTGATTTAGAATCGGCCTCAGCTCTTAATGGGTTGAATGGTTTTTAAGGAACCTGCATTTGTGGAATGAGCACCCCGGCCGAGTGTGTGGGTTTTGCATGAAAATGTGACAAATCTTCTCTGCAGTGACAACAGCTTATTTAGCTGTTGCAACTGTTTGTTGGATTGGATGATTGAAGAGTAAACAGGTTATGGATTGCATCTTTGAGGGGCCGTGTCCAGTCTGTCCACAGAAAGCAGAGGCGTAGCTTGACTTTTTTTGCCATGGATATTTGTTATTGTTTGATATTTGATATTTGTATGATGAATGCAGCAATTTCACTGATTTAAACAATATTTACAGTATGTAACCGACTAAGATAGCGGATAGCCTCCTATAACATTAAGGAAACACTAAGCCATGCGTGCGTACGTGTGCGCGCGCGCGTGCGTGCGTGTGTGAGTGCGTGTGCGTGTGTGTGCGTGTGTGTGTGTGTGTGTGTGTGTATGGTATATCCAGGACTAAAAGTATCTATTAAACATGGATTAGGAAGTCTAAACTAATTAACTAAATATACAAACTCATTCTGATTGATTTAGTTAAGTTGAAGAGCCACAGACGGAGTGGAGCCATGTCTCACTCTCTGAACTGATGTTTCTGCTATTGATGTGTTGATCAGTGACACTTCAGGAGTTCCTGACCATTGTGTTAAGTTAGGGAGCCCAGGTCTTGGTGTGACAAGTCACAAGGCCAAGTCTTTTGTTATCTAGCAGGCTGATTACAATATTATTGTCTTTATGCAAGGTGAAGGCTAAGGTGAATGCATCTGTGAATTCATCTCTCTCTGTCCCCAGAATCCTAAGTCATGTTATTTTAAATCATCTCTTTTAGTTTAAATCATTCATACAAGGTTGAATACATATGTGTGTGGTCTTATTTTGAAGATAAGATGTTAAACAAATATTTCATAATATGAGCTTGAGTAAAAGCATAGTTTTAAAGATAAGGGTTAAAGTAAATTGTCACATGTTGAAACCAAGGCAGATGCTAATTCCCTGTGCTGATTGAGAAGGCTGGCCCAATAAGTCTTTTGTTCTTAAAAACCTGTTTGTAGGTGTGTTTAATTTTTGTATATATTGTAATGTTTCTGTGATTCAGGTTACACTGATTGGCAACACACAGATGTTATGTCCGAATACACACATTTCTATGGACAAACCCAGTTTCAAACTGGATTCTTGTTTTTCTTACACTCAGGGAATAGTGTTGTTTTTGTCTGATCGATGGGACCATATACGACACGTGCGTGTGTATATCAACAAGAGGTTGTTGGTTTATTCTCAATCTTTGGAGGGAATAGTGTTGTTTTTGTCTGATCGATGGGACCATATACGACACGTGCGTGTGTATATCAACAAGAGGTTGTTGGTTTATTCTCAATCTTTGGATTTGATTATAACTCCTGTGGTCATTTACCTAATCTAACAGCCAATAAAGCCATACAATAAAGTACAAATGTATAAAGCAGTGCTTAATTGATTTGTATGAGCCTATTACAGCCGGCATAAAGGGCAGTAAGTAAGTAAGTAAGTAAGTAAGTAAGTAAGTACGTAAGTAAGTATTGTAGCTCTCGTTCTGCCTCACGTCTTCTATTGGAGAGGATCCAATCAACACAACTAGAGTCAACACCAAAGTAGTTTACAGAGTTCATCCACAAACAGGCGGGGTTGAATAGTGTTGAAAGATGATGAGAAATCTACAAACAGGTGGAATTGCATATATATATATATATATATATATATATATATATATATATATATATATATATATATATATATATATATATATATAATTATTATTTTTTGTGTGTGTGTGTGTGTGTGTGTGTGTGTGTGTGTGTGTGTGTGTGTGTGTGTGTGTGTGTGTGTGTGTGAGCACTGCTCGCAGGGTGTAGTGATGCGACTAGTGCAGCATGCTAGAGAGACGTTGCATGTAGGGATGCATGTGACTCCCCTCCCTTAGTTCCTGCCGCTGACCAACCCAGTTTGGGCAAAGGAAGCCGAGTGCGTAAGCCTTCCGAGGTCAGTACATAGCCTCTCCTTCACCAAGACCCCTCCCTTGCCTCCTCGTGGCAGCACACGGTAACTGGGGTCCTGCGACTCCAGGCTAAAAGGGAGGGGATCGCCGGGTAGCAGTGGGCCCGACCAACATACCACTGCCCCATTGTCAAGTGGGTAAACCCGGGAGGGTGCTTTGGCTAGGGGAGAAAACCCCAAAATCAAATCTGCTCCGGGGCAGGCATAGGCGGAGTCCAAAAGAACGGATCACCGGCAGTCCCCTGCAACTCCAGCCAGGTCGAAGGTCGTCATGGGTCTCTCATGCCACTGGAGGTCAATCTGACGGAGTGAAGATGGTGGGAGTGAGGACTGCGCACCCACACCCTCACCTTAATCCTTACCTCTGCGCAAGCTTCTTGCTCCCCCCCCCCCCCTCCCCCCAACCCAACACCCTCAAAAAGCCCTGTGGCGACATGGAATGGCGGCAGACACAGGCCGAGGATGTGGCTGGGAGTGTCTAGTCAAACCATGCACACAGGCGGCAATGGAGTGATGGTCGTTGTGACTGCGCGATGAAGCAGCGCGTCACCTCGGCAGCTTCCATTGTGTCAGAGCAGCCCCACACTGCTCTCCCCTGAAAGGGGAAGGACCTAGAAAAGGTGGTCTAAAAATTGCCTGCTTCTACTACTCCGGACGGTAAACCGCAATCGTCGGAGCATCCCCCTTCGCGGTCAAAAAACAAAGAAAATAAGGAAAACTTTTAGCAGTAATTTATGCATTGCTTCGTGGAATGTCCGCACACTGTTGGACTTGGCCGAAACATCTGAGAGGCCCCACCGTAGGACAGCTCTTGTGGCCCTGGAGCTCGCGAAGTACAACATCGACATTGCAGCGCTCAGTGAGACCAGACTACATGGGGAGGACTCCCTGTCAGAGGTCGGTGCAGGTTACACCTTCTTCTGGAAAGGGGTTCCTGATGGCACTCGTCGCATCCATGGAGTTGGTTTCGCTGTGAAGTCCCAACTGCTGCAGTGCATCCCAGAATCCCCCATCGGCATCAATGAGAGACTGATGACATGGCGCATTCCCCTTACTAAGGGACGCTTCGCCACCCTCATTAGCGCTTACGCACCAACACTGGATGCTGAACATAACATCAAAGAGGACTTCTACCGGGCACTGGACTCCATCTTACAGAAAACCCCAGCAACAGACAAGGTCATTCTCCTGGGAGATTTCAATGCTAGAGTGGGCACAGAACACCTGGTATGGAAACAAGTCATTGGCCAACATGGAGTGGGAAAAATGAACAACAACGGGCTCCGGCTCCTCTCCCTCTGTGCAGAACACCACCTGGTCATTACTAACACCACCTTCCAGATGAAGAACAGGCTCAAAACAACCTGGCAACACCCGCGCTCAAAGCACTGGCACCTCCTGGACAATGTAATTGTCCGGCAAAAGGACAGACGGGACGTTCTTACCACCAGAGTCATGCGCGGAGCAGAGTGCTGGACCGATCATCTCATGGTCAGGTCCAAACTCCTCATGCACATCCAACCCCGTCGCCCTAGGACAGCTCCAAACAAAAAACTCAACTGCACAGCACTAAACAGCCCCAACACCAAAGACAACCTCCGACGGCTCCTTGCAAGAAACCTTGATCAGATCCCTGAAGAATCCAATGACTGGCCAGCCCTGCGTCATGCCATCCATAGCGCAGCTTCAACGGCGCTTGGACAGTCAAGGAAACGACACCAGGACTGGTTTGATTGCAACTCGACCGAAATACAGTTACTCCTTCAAACCAAACATCAAGCACATAAAGCCCTCCTGTCCTGCCCTGGATCCTCTTCCCTTAAAGCCACCTTTGTTGCAGCAAGAGCTGCGACTCAACGCACCCTCCGGACCATGGAGGATAACTGGTGGGTGCAGAAGGCCAAAGAGATCCAAAACCTTGCAGACTGCAATAACACCCAGGGATTTTATGATGCCATCAAAGCCCTATATGGCCCTAGGAAGCGGGCAATTGCCCCTGTCCGCTCTGCTGATGGAGCCACCCTTTTCAAGGACCGTCACGAGATCCTTGGCCGCTGGGCAAATCATTTCGAGACTCTCCTCAACCACACAAACCCTGTTGACCTCCACATCCTGGATGGACTCCCAGATCTGCCACCAGTTGTGCACCTTGACACTCCACCACAGTACCGTGAGACCCGTCAAGCCATCAGAGACCTGAAGAACAACAGAAGTGCAGGACCTGATGGCATCCCGGCAGAGGTTTTCAAAAACGGCGGGTACCTTCTCACACGCCGCCTTCACCTCTTGATCACACACATGTGGGAACACGAGACCCTCCCACAAGACTGGAAGGATGCCAACATTGTGGTCATCTACAAGAACAAAGGTGACAAAGCAGTCTGTGGGAACAGCCGTGGAATTTCTCTCCTCTCCATCGCAGGGAAAGCGTTGGCAAAGATCATGCTCAAGAGACTGGAACACATCTCGGAAGCTGCTCTCCCGGAGACACAATGTGGCTTCCGGAAGTCTAGGTCCACCAACGACATGGTCTTCGTCTTAAGGCAGCTACTAGAGAAGAGCAGGGAGCAGTGCAAAGACCTATATATAGCCTTCATCGACCTCAGCAAAGCGTTTGACACCATAAACCGTGAGATGCTCTGGAAACAACTGGCCAAACTTGGGGTACCACCTTTCTCTCCGTCCTGCAGCAACTGCATACTGGGATGCAAGCCAGAGTCATCACCGGAGAGCTCCAGTCAGAGTTCTTTGAGGTAAATGTCGGGGTGAAGCAAGGCTGCGTCTTGGCACCAGTCCTCTTTAATCTCCTCCTTTCTGCCATCACCTACCTCTTCCACCGAGCCCTGGATCACAAAGACGGTGTACACCTCGAATACCGCCTTGACGGCAATCTCTTTAACATCCGTCGTCTCCAGGCCCATACCAAGACGAAGATCTGCCAAATCTGTGAGCTACAATATGCAGATGATTGTGCAGTCCTAGCACACAGCCCAGAGTCCATGCAGCATGCCCTCAACACAATCTCCACTCTGTACCAGTCCTTCGGTCTTCAGGTCAACATAGGAAAAACAGAAATCATGTCCCAACTCATTACCCAACCTCCCTCACCCCACAGCTTCCATATAAACGGTGTCCCGCTCAAAACAGTAGATCACTTCACCTACCTCGGCTCCACACTGTCCTCCCACTGCTCCCTCGACACAGACATACACACCCGCATCAATAAAGCTTCATCAGCCTTTGGACGGCTCCGCAGCAGGGTTTTTGAAAATCGTAACCTGAAGGTCGGCACCAAGGTTGCCGTCTATAACACGGTATGTTTTTCCACTTTGCTCTACGGGGCAGAAACATGGACGCCATACAGCCGGCATATAACAAACTTGGAGGCCTTCCACATCCGCTGCCTTCAGAAAATCCTTGGTCTGTCCTGGGAAGATAGAGTTCCTCACACGGAGATCCTGATGAGCACAAATTCCAGCTGTATGGAAGCAGCTGTGGCCAAAAGACACCTGCGGTGGATAGGACACACCATCCGCGTGCCTGAACACCGCCTGCCCCGCCAAGTCCTCTACGGACAAATATACGATGCAAAGCGTGCTGCTGGTGGTCAAAAGAGACGCTACAAGGACTACACCAAGGACCTTCTAAAGCGCACTGCCATCAACCCCACGCAGCTTGAAACCCTGGCACGTGATCGCTCAGCTTGGCGAGACACTTGCGCCAGGACAATCACACAAATAAATGACAGCAACCAGCAAAGGAGGTCTGAGAGACGTGCCCAGCGACACCAGAGGACAGCCGGCATCCCCCCAACGTCCGGGCTCCCCTGCCCTATCTGCGGACGGATGTGCGGCACACGCATCGGCCTCCACAGCCACATCAAGTGGCACCAGCGGCAACAACGCTGAACCCCCCCCCCCCCCCCCTGAAGCAAGCGTCATCATCGTACACGATGGACAGCTAAGATGGTGTGTGTGTGTGTGTGTGTGTGTGTGTGTACATCCCATCAACCCTATGCGAATTACCCCACTGACAGAAAGTGTTTTATGAACGGAAGAGGATATTTGGATATCATGTCTAAAAATGCAACATTTATTGACACCTGCAACGTTTGAAACGTTGCTGTGCTCAAACGACCTGCCATCTGTGTTATTAGCACTAATAGCTCACCATGTAAACATGGACATATGATGGTTGTGATAAACATTCTACTTTGGGTTAAAAATGGCTGTTTTTTTTTATGACCGGGTTGGGCATGGTGGCGCAGTCGGTAGTGCTGTCGCCTCACAGCTAGAAGGTCCTAGGTTCAATTCCTGCCGGGGACGCTGTGGGTGCTGGGGGCGTGTCCTATCCTCCGTGTCCTCCCATATTCTAGGTAGGGTTGGCGAAAGGGCCTTTCTGTGTGGAGCTTGTATGTTCTCCCCGTGTCTCCTAGGGTAGATACCCTCACAAAAAACAAACTAATCATTGTCTCTATACTGTCTCCCCCTGGTCAGCCAGTGCGCCTGATGGAGGGGAAAGGAACTGGTTGGAATAACGTGTTCCTTCCACACGTTACGTCCTACCGGGGAAACTCCCCCGTCGGGTGATAAGACGCGGTCTACTAACGCCTCATTGAAGGAAGCATGAGCTCAGTTTGGGGCTCTCCCCAAGCTGGCAGAGGGAGAGTAGCGCCCAGGAATAAAAGCTTAGGCAATTGGCACTGGGTGAAAAATGGGTTAACCAATCTCTGGATAAAAACACTTAGATTAAAAATGACCGGGTAAAAATGATCTTGTCAGACACAACCAGGAAAATCAAATGGGCAGTGACTAGGGCGCAAACAACGGTGAGAGTGTTGAAGTGCAATGCTCATGCGCTGGGAAGGGGAGCTCTGCACTGCCCATAGAAATGCACAGTAGACAGGCACTGGCAGCTCAGAAAACGCTTTGTGTGCACTAAGGGCCCCTAAGCGTACCTGTGCCGTCTGGGAGAGGTACGCCAAATCCATGCTCAAAGATGTCCTTGATCCAATTCTGCAGCTCAATGTCTTTTTGGACCTCATCATCAGTCTTGTAATAGTAGCCGAGGATCCCCTCAACAAACCTGCACAACACAACACAACACAACACAACACAACACAACACAACACAACAACATTCAGCCAATCAATAGATAGTACCCATGTATCAGCCTAAATTTAGTTGTGATCGAGTTTAAATGTTGTCTGTTCATTTATTTGTGCCATCACTTCCATATCCACTTTTTTTATTCTGTATCCCGTATGCGATCTCTCTCATAATTGGTATTCCGACCTGAAAATGCATTTTCTGTTGACTAAAGAGCTGGAGAGAAATGGAGACTCCTGTTACTGAACAAACACTATATAGAATGAGTTATATCTGAATATAATGTAGAGCTATTTACCCTTATTTTAACAAATAAAAATCACTTATACCCTACCTTTAACATTTGTGACCATTTTTGACTAGAGGACAGTCATCTCACTGGTGCCCATTGTTCAGGAAAGGAGAAAAACTTTTATTTTTTTTTCAAAAAAATATATTTTTACACAAAATGAGTTTATAGCCCAGTTAGACTCTTCACATACCATAGTATGTCTGACAGAAATTTCAGAGCTTAAATTTCAGAGCTCATATTTACATCGACACGAAATAAACGCATAAACATGTATTAAAATATAAAGTTTGAGCTAGCATGTACTAGCATTGCTAACAACATCCTCAGTTTCCATCCAAACATCGCGAAATCGCGGTAAAATCCGCTATTTCTACCCAATCGTTTTGAAAGGTATCATTAGTCTGTTGGCTTGTGTCTGATGAGAATATCAAATAAAGATGTATAAACAATCATATTTTGTTAAAACTGTTGTGAAAAGGTATCTTAGTTAAGTCCTCCTGGTCACTGGAACCAGCTGGTTCCAGCAGGGGGCAGTGGCAAACACTTCTCAAAGAGCATACATAACAAAGAGAGCCTAACCCTAAACCTGGTTGATAGAACTTCATTAAGCCCCCCGGTGGTGGTTTTATGGTGTTTTATGTCTTCTCTGACTATTTGGAGTTTCTTCCTGGAGGCTGAAACCTTGAGGGTCAAACGTGCCAATAGAGAAACAGCGCTTTAGTGACATAGTAAAAACATACCCTCCCCCTCATTATCATAACACAACAGGTGTGGGCAGGAAGAGGAGGAGGGACTAGGACAGGTGGGTGGTGCTAAGGTGGTGGAGGAGGTGCTAAGGTAAGAACCAGGTATACTTAATGAACTGGAGGCGTGTCCACATAAAAACATAATTTTAACAATTTCTGTACACTTTCTGTACACAAAAATCTTCCTCCTAGTATAACCATAATACCTGATGATTATGTTTTAGGCGGGGGGGGGGATCACGGCACCCATTCTTTAAACAAAGGATATGTAAATCCCGCTATGCATGATGGGATTGATAGCCCTGTTTACTATCTTTGAATGAGATCCATTCAACTGGTCTTTTCTCTACTGAAGGGTTTTAACTTGACTTCAGTTCTATAAACTGTATTTCAAAAACTATTCACTCAATCGTATTAACCAATATATCATTATTTTGCTATGATTCCCTGCTTTCATATGACATGAAAACATGAAAATGAAAAAATACTAAATGACTGTCTCCCAGTCAAATGTGGTCACATTTGACAATTTCTCACTCAGGGAGCTCTCCAGAGTGACTTAATATTCATGGGACATTAGTAAAGAAGAATCATCAGATGTTCCTACCTGTGAATGATGTCCCACAGTTTGAGCCCATCATCCCTGTAGTAGAATCCTGGTACAGAGTCCATGCCACGCTCCTTGATGTCATCAGGTAGACACAGAGACCTGTAGGTCAATGAGGACGTGGCTCTCTGCAGGATTGTCTTCAAAGCCTCTCCACCTGAAGCTGCAAACTGGAAGACACATATAATAGGAAAATAGGACAGCATTTGAACATTTGTCAAAATTAGCAGATCTACAAGTTCCCAACAACTTGATGATAGATCTACAAGTTCTGCAACTTGAGGGAAGAGGGGGAAAAAGGATGGGACCAAATATAGACCCCTGGGGGGCCCCTGTTAGTAAAGTATAGGTTTACCCCATTAAGAACTGCAGGCCAAATCTACAAATGTCTTCTAAATCCAAATGTATATATATATATATATATATATATATATATATACACACATATACACACATATATATATGTTTTCTCCCACCCCATAGCTGACTTGTTAGGCATTCATATCCATGTAAACACTTTTTAAAATATTATTTTTGGGTTAGGGTTTCATCTTTCAATATATCTCGTTTTCAATTATAAAAATGTAAAACATCACTCCTTACATTTCCTATAATGAAGACAATGGATAATGATGTTATCTAGCTATAATAGACTAATATTAGAACACACTTCCAAAGAAGAAAATGTTTTTAACTTTAAAAATTGTTAATATTATGTCAAAATTGACGCATATACCATAGAAGGTAAAAAATCATTTATTTTTCATAAACTCAAACTTTATTTTACTCCTAATAGCAAATGCAAATTGAGGACAAGTTTCTCTCACTCTCTCACTGTAAACATTGAATATTGACACTTTGGGGGGAATTGAGCCACACTTCTCTGCCGGGTCAAATTTGACCCTTAACACCACAGATGTCACCTTTTTCAGAATTAACTAAAATGGTGGTAATTCATTTGTTTGCGTTAAAATAGCTGTTTCTGAGGATATCATGAAGCCTTGTTCCAATAAAGACATGTAAAGGGTGCTTTTTACCTATTTAAACTTGAAAACGGGTAAACAATGACCATAACACAATGGAAGGGTTAAACATGTTTTCTTTAAACAATATAATATTCAAAGATTTAAAAAAAGTAACAGATCTACAAGCTCATAGCGAGTACAAGCTCATAGCTATTAGCTTATATATCTGCTATTGTTGAATAGCCAAAGTATAAAATAATGGTTAAAGTGGTTAAAATCTAAAATGACACAGAACACAGTTGTTATATGACGCAATAATATTCCCCTATGGGATTTTCAAGAGAAAAAATAACGCTGTGTCCCAGGGGGATAGAGACTTTATCCCCTCTATTGGTTAAGACTGAAAGAGGTTGAATGTATTTTTCAGAATTGAGCTGTGAATCAGTGTTTTCTACCTGATCAAAAATTCCATCCTCAGAAATCAGTAATTCTCGGGCCAGGCTGTTGATCTGCAGAGTGTAGCGGGTGTGAGGAATCAGGAGCTGAGGAGGAGAAATTGACAGTATTGGAAATGAGTTCTTAAGTCATCATAACTGTATCATCTAGTCAATGTTATACCCATTATAATTGTATTGCTAATATGTGAATATGACATAAGTCAATGTGTTCATAATCTCAACTGGATTTGATAGTATTACTTGGTTGTGTTGCTGCACAAGAAAAACATTTGATTGAATTCTGATAGCTGTACCTTGTACAGAGGATGAACCATGGCGACATTCCTTAGCAGTGACACTGCAAAGGTCTCTGCCATCAGGTGAGTGCGCAGCAGGTGAGTGTTGAGCTCGTGTACATGGAAATGGGCACCTCTTACAAAGATCTTGGCCATCAGCCAGTCATGCTGGGAGTCAGTGGGCAAGAAGATAGGATTGTCCTCTGATGGCGCCTGCTTCAACTGTAAGGAACGACATGAGGCACTGTCACAGTTTACAACTAAATTAAATTAGATGAAATAGAGAGTATGCACATGCGTCACTTTTCCAACGGCCCCCTCATCTAGACTGAGTGGCAAAACATTGAGCAGCATCGAGCATTGGAGTTTGGAAGCGCTCGTTGGAAATCACTCAACGGTCCTGCATACCACCTGTTTCTAAATTGCACATAATGTAGGAGGTAGCAACACGTTGCGTTATTGAAAACGAGCTTTATTTTTTGACAGAAAGTAGCTCATAACATCTCTACGGTGGATTTTTGAGAAACATAAACTTTGCAGATAGAAAGAGGACAATTCAAGCTTTCCGTACAGCTGCCACGTTGGTGAGTTGGGGTCATGCCTATGTTCCCTCAGCCCTATGTTCCCTCAGCCCTATGTTCCCTCAATCCCTAACAATTTTATTTTATCCAAATTAGTCCCTATGTTCCCTCAGTCCTATGTTCCCTCAACCCTATGTTCCCTCATCCCAAATTAGACCCTATGTTCCCTCAGCCCTATGTTCCCTCATCCCAAATTAGACCCTATGTTCCCTCAGCCCTATGTTCCCTCATCCCAAATTAGACCCTATCTTCCCTCAGCCCTATGTTCCTTCAGCGTCACATATGGCCCTTCCATAATGTGCTGTTGGGGTCACCTGTTGGGTTACCCCGGGCTCCCCAAGGTATCCCCCAAAGGTATAAGACTATATACAGATATATTATTAGTAAGTTATAAGTTATAAGACTTCATAAACTTTTCTTTACACCGATGATGATGGTGACCACAACATTAAATTGTGGCTACGTGGTACAGCTCCGACGGCCCGCTGCTCCGAAAGCCCACCAGTCCGACAGCCGCCCCTAGGCGCGGAGGTGGACTGGGGACCCCCGGGGGTCCCTGGCTCCGGAGGCTTAACCCGACCGGTCTGTCAGTCGGGTCAGGCCTCTCCAGCCAGGGACCTGGAAAAGGGCCCAGGACCCGGCCCAGGGAGCCCCGAACCTGGGTACTCGCTCCAGTCCGGGGGGGACCCCTGCCTCCGGGAGACACCCGGCTCTCCAGGCGGTCCCGTGGACCCACTCTTAAGCACCCCTCAGCGGGCGTTAAGTGAAGTGACAGACCGCGGCCCAAGCACCGCGGGGACCTGGTGGTACAAACCAGAATAGTCTCCCCTGGGACTATTAGCGTGTCGGGCCCGGCTCACCGGCCGGTCCCGCGTACCCACGCTTAAGCACCCCTCGGCGGGCGATAAGTCGGGGGGGGGGGGGGTCCCGCGGCCTACAGACCGCAGGTACCTGGTGGTACAAGCGGTGCCGCAATAGTTATCACGCCCATTAGCAGGGTCTTTCCTCGCTGAAGAGTGTGGGTCTACAATCGGGAACTTTGGTTTACTCAACTCCTGCGTGCGCCACCTATGTTGTCTACACCCATATCAGTTGGGTGTAGACCACTGTCCCGGCGTGGTCACTTGGCAGTGACTGCACGCCCAACTCAGACGAGTCTGCAGCGCCCTTTAAGACAAGCATATGCTAACAGAGTGGAGGTGGAATGTGCTAAGGTTGGCCTCAGACTGAATGCAAAGAATCCGCCGATTACAACATCAGATGGCAAAGCTCTGCGAGAGGTCAATGACTTCAAATACCTGGGTTCCTGGGTGAACTCCACAGACGGCGGGTCCTGCATTCGGGCAGGCCTGCCATCCGTCCCGAGCATCCGCACGCCGGATCAACATATCCGGTCTGGGAAAAGTTGCCGATTGTACCGGGAGAGAATTTCAAAAGAGGGGGCCATGGTGGACCCCAGATCCTCCTGGGCTCTCCGAGGACCTCCAGGGCGCCCGTCCGCCCGGCCGTGCCCGAGCGGAGGCCTCTGTCTTCCAATAAACCCGATGGCCACCGTGGCCTCCAATTTCATGGCTCTTTCCCCCCTATCGGGGAGGGGGGGAAGGGACCCATGGCCATCGCCACTCGGCCCACCCGGGCAACCCCAGACGGAGCCTCGCGTCGGGCATCGCCACGGCCAAGCTCCACATGTACGTTCTAGAGCGAGTAGGTGTCCCGACCGGGAGACCTTTTCACAGGAGGGAGGCAGGGATGAGCGGGGCGCCTCCTGGGCCACGGGGAGGGGACAGGGAGGTACGACGCAGAGATCCAGGGCAAGGCGGCCCGCGCCGCCGCCCCAGACGGAGCCTCGCGTCGGGCGAGGCTCCGTCGCCCTAGCTATCCTATAGCACCAGTCGGCCCTTGTCCGTAGCTTCCCCCTCTCCACCAGAGGAGAGCCAGGGAGCCCAGGGCGACCTGAGGCTGCAACACTTCAGGCTGCAACCTCCAGGATCCATGGCCCTGCGAGGCACGGGGACGCCCCCGAATATGGTGCACCATGTCCGGCGATGGTCCCTAGCTACCCTGTGGCACAAGTGGCCACGTTCCCCCCCATGCGAAATTTCACGCATGGGAGAGGCCGCGAGCCCTAAAGCTCCTGAGCCTTCCGGAGCTTTTTTCTGGTTTTTCGGGCGCCGTTTGCCCGGGCAGCCACCCAGGGGCCCGGGGGGGGGGCACCGACGCGTGCACACCCCCGGCCGGGATCCAACGAGCCCCTGGGCGACCCACGGACCGGGAGGTACCGGCCGTTTTAGCCCGAAAAAGCGCAGATCGACAAGCCGAAAAAAGTTGGAATTTTAGCCCGGGGGTCCTCCAGGGGGTCCCCGGGGACCGACTGGAGCCCATGCGGACACTTAGAAAAAAAATTGAGCCTATCCAGGCTTGTGGATCTGCTCTTTTTCCACGGCAAGACTTTGTCCCTTTTCCAGACCCACGACCGGGGACCCCCGGGGGTCCCTGCCGGCTGCCCTTACCCGCCTCGGGAGCCACCGTCCCTGGGCATGGAGGTGGACCGGGGACCCCCGGGGGTCCCTGGCTCCATGTGGACACTTAGCCCCATCGCTTCCCCCAGGAAGGTGCCTCTTCCTGGGCATGGTCCCTACCTATCCGATGGCACCAGTCGGCCCTTCTCCCTGGCTTCCCCCTTCACACAGGGGAAGGGCCAGGGAGCCCAGTGCATCCCGGCATAGTGCCGGGTTCACACTCGCCCGCTCTACCCGCCCCGGGAGACACCGTCCCGGGCACTGAGGTGGTCCATAGACCCCTGGGGAACCATGGACCGGGGACGGCGCCACCTGTGGCTGCCGGTGGTATTGCGCCCCACGACAGCGGGCTTTTACAGGCTTTTAAAAGCTTGTGGATCTGCTCTTTTTCCACCCTTTTTGAGCCCGGATTTCAGCTTTCGGACCTGCGGGGCATCGGAGCCGCGCCACGTAACCTTAAAATGTACGTGTTGAAATCATATGTTCTGGGGGTACGTATATGTGTACACTATGTCACAAGGAAAACTTGACCATGACCATGACTGACCATGATACTGACCATGATGCTGACCATGATGCTAGGGCAACATGATTGGCCAAACTTAATTGCTTTGACCTGGTCAGCTAAGACACATTAAACTATATGTATAGTTTCTCTCATGAATTCAAATTCAGACAGCTGGGAAACTGACTGATGTTAAATTATATTGATAATTTCTCATCAATTCAAATTCAAACAGCGTTGAAACCTATAGGCACCTATAACAGCTGCAAAGAATTACTGATCATTGCAGTGAACTATTGAACTATTGAACTTTTATCACAGCTAATAAAGTGAAATAATAATAATAATAATAATAATAACTAGAAAAAGTGTTCCTCGGAGCACAAGTCTCCGCCAGCAGACTTG
This sequence comes from Gymnoscopelus microlampas, assembly GCF_963454915.1. Lineage (NCBI taxonomy): Eukaryota > Metazoa > Chordata > Actinopteri > Myctophiformes > Myctophidae > Gymnoscopelus > Gymnoscopelus microlampas. Next base: position 56,323,007 of record NC_139940.1, read on the forward strand.
TGTTGGGAATGTTGGGAATGTTCTACTTCTGTGAATGTTCTACTTCTTATGTTCTAATTATTATGTCCTATCCGTCCTGTCTATGTAAGTGTCCTATCCGTCCTGTCTATGTAAGTGTCCTATCCGTCCTGTCTATGTAAGTGTCCTATCCGTCCTGTCTGTGTAAGTGTCCTATCCGTCCTGTCTGTGTAAGTGTCCTATCCGTCCTGTCTGTGTAAGTGTCCTATCCCTCCTGTCTGTATAAGTGTCCTATCCGTCCTGTCTGTATAAGTGTCCTATCCGTCCTGTCTGTATAAGTGTCCTATCCGTCCTGTCATTGTAAGTGTCATATCCCTCCTGTCTATGTAAGTGTCCTATCTGTCCTATCTGTCCAATTATGTCCTATCTAATTGTTACAGTATCCACAATTTCTCAGCCATTTCGTGATGGTTCCTGTCTTACCTCACTTTGAAAGAGGCACAGACTCTTTCAAAGTGACGCCATGTATTTATAGGCCGCTATACGTCACTAGCCAATCAGATCACACTATTTCACCGTATTGTCACGTGTCACGTGAGGCTTGACCAATCGGTGTGTCATATTTAGAAAGTGAAAACAAAGTATCCTGGCGGAGACAATAAGTGTACACGTGATGCGGAAGTCTGCCGCGGAGGAGCTGTTGAGAGTGGTCGAGGATACACTTGATGTACACTCGCTCAATGCGGAAGTGGAGAGCCTCCTCGCCTCCTCCACTCGACTCCACTCGCCTCCTCCAAGACGCACATGAACAATTGGACCGCGACTACTTCCGGTTCGAAGTCGGAGTGACCGAGTGGGAGTGAGCGAGTGGCCGAGATTTTCGGTATTGGAATCTGGCTTATGACTCTTTCAAAGTGACACATGTATTTATAGGCCGCTATCCGTCCTGTCTATGTAAGTGTCCTATCCGTCCTGTCTGTGTAAGTATCCTATCCGTCCTGTCTGTGTAAGTGTCCTATCCCTCCTGTCTGTATAAGTGTCCTATCCGTCCTGTCTATGTAAGTGTCCTATCCGTCCTGTCTGTGTAAGTGTTCTATCCGTCCTGTCTGTATAAGTGTCCTATCCGTCCTGTCTGTATAAGTGTCCTATCCGTCGTGTCTGTATAAGTGTCCTATCCGTCATGTCTGTATACTGTAAGTGTCCTATCCGTCCTGTCTGTGTAAGTGTCATATCCCTCCTGTCTATATAAGTGTCCTATCTGTCCTATCTGCCAATTATGTATCCTATCTAATTGTTACAGTATCCACCATTTCTCAGCCATTTCGTGATGGTTCCTGTCTTACCTCACTTTGACAGTGGCACAGACACTGTCAAAGTGACGCCATGTATTTATAGGCCGCTATGCGTCACTAGCCAATCAGATCACAGTATTTCACCGTATTGTCACGTGTCACGTGAGGCTTGACAAATCGGTGTGTCATATTTAGAAAGTGAAAACAATACTCTCCTGCCGAGACTAATAATACATGTCTATACTAATATAGAGCTTTTGTAGATATCCAAAACAACTATATTACAAAAAAATGAGTTTAAAGGTATAATAAGCTATGTAAAACTAGCTTATTATAAAAATAAAAATAAATAAAGGGGGATTTAAATGAGTACAAACAAAGTTCTGATATACAAACATGAACATTATACAGTCAAATGAATACGGGTTGGACATATATGGCGGGGGGTCCTCCCCCAGAAATGTTTTAACACAGTAGATACTGTATTAAAAAGGGAGTTTAATACTTTTATCAGTCATAGGAAAATGATGGGTAAATTATTTTATTTTATCCATTACAAACCTAAATTTATAGAAATCGTTTTGATGACTGAAGCAAATAACCACTCCTGATATTGACCTAATACTGACATGATACTGACATGATACTGACATGATACTGACCATGATACTGACCATGATACTGACCATGATACTGACATGATACTGACATGATACTGACCATGATACTGACCATGATACTGACATGATACTGACAGACAGACAGACAAGACAAGACAAGACAAAACATTAGAATATTACATGGGCTGATGGAACATAAGGCTGAAGGAAAATAGGGCTGAGGGAACATAGGGCTGAGGGAACATAGGGTCTATTTTGGGATGAGGGAACATAGGGCTGAGGGAACATAGGGTCTGTTTTGGGATGAGGGAACATAGGGTTGAGGGAACATAGGGTCTAATTTGGGATGAGGGAACATAGGGCTGAGGGAACATAGGGCTGAGGGAACATAGGGGTGAGGGAACATAGGGCTGAGGGAACATAGGGTTGAGGGAACTTGAGTACGCTCCCCAATCAGATAGGACTTTTCTGTTTGGATGTATATGGGCTGTGAAGGCCAGAAGTAGTTTTCCTGCATAACCTCCGGGTACAATGATGTCACGAGCATAGCTGCTATCGAATTGAATTAAATTGCATTTGGCTCAAATCCTTGATACACAAGCCATACTCAATTTACTGGCATCTCTGACATGCAGGGCTGCTACTTTGTGAGGAGTAAAAGCTCCTGTTTATTTTGTGTTATTAATTCACATTAATTTAAACTGCTGTTTGTGAGTATCTCCACACAGAACACAAATATTATGTGGTGATGAAGTTACATAATCATTGTCAAAACAAGGTTGTTACTATTTATCTTTCTTTCTCTCTTCCTTTTTTTTTTTACCACAAATACAAGCATCACCCTTTATGAAAGAGGCATCACCAAATTTATAGATTGATGTTACAGTTCTTGCTGACACTTTTTTGGATTGTTTATTCGTCATACATACAGTCTACCATTATTTTTAAATGGAAGCCAGCGACATGAAGATTACAAAGCTACATGTGACGTTTGTAGCTGCTACAAAATTCCATTGACTGGATCTGTAGAGGCCGCAGCGGAGTAACTAAATAAAGGTTTTCTTTCCGGTGAAATATTTGACATTTTGGCCAAAAAGTGCATTTTAGACTTAGACTCCATAAAACCGTCTTTGTTTTGGTGAGTAGCGAAAGAGTATTTTTTATTTTTACTGCAGACGAGAGGCTATATATGCAGCCTGTGGTGCGTGCGAAAAGGCTCGAAAGTCCCATAGCCTTAAGGAGAACTCCTTTTAGGCTGTGGACCAGAGCTAGTTCTCACTTAACCTGACTCTATGACAGATGGGGTGGTATTGAGTTCACAGGTTCACAACACAGCCTCCATCTGGGATCACTTGCGTGTAGGCGATTTGCAAGGGAGTTTGCGTTCTCTTCCGTGTGTAAAGTGTCTTGGCCGCCCGTTATAAGAACTCTGAAGTACAATATAACACATTATAAATCATTCTAATTACTTATAAGGTCAAGTATTCTACTTCATAATTTATGGAAGATTTTTTTTTTACAAGGATAGTTGTAATAGGCCGCGTACATTAATGCTATTTATTCTACTTTCATTATTACAGCACCAATTTAAAGACACTTTATAGCAAATTAGTGATTATAATAAATATGACATGATTATTGTTGTTGCTCATAAAGTACGATGAGTAGGCCTAGGTCTTATAACTATAATTAGTTAAAAAGTACTCAAATAAAAATACTCATTATGCACAATGTCCTATTTCACAATTTTCCAAATGTATATTAAATCTTTTGAAAATAGCAGATCTCCAAGCTCACAATGCATTGCATCGCAACCATTGTGAGCTTGTAGATCTGCTATTTTCAAATGGCCGAAATGTACGCACGCGCACGCGCACGCACACGCACGCACGCGCGCACGCACGCACGCACGCACGCACGCACGCACGCACGCACACACACACACACACACTGGTTGGGTCAAACGCTCTTCCCAAAACATGATTTACTATTCTGTCCCTATCGGTACATAACTCGGACGGCGCTGAGTAGGCTCGAGAGGCACCACCGAGCGAGCTAAAGCGAGTGAGTTGCCGTGCCGAACGTTGCCTCCCTCATGGTCCATAACCATAATCAATCGGCGGAAAAATTATAATCCGCGGTAAAAAGACTGTCGTGGTGGAATTCGATCATGGAGAGTTGGGAATGAGAGTCGAATGTTTAACAAGCACGCAACCAAGTCAATGGATATGAAGGTATTTTCTCTATTAGAAATTCACACCTTGTTTCTTTGGTGTTTCGACCAGACGGGGCGTCCTGCTTCTTTGGTGTTTCGACCAGGCGGGCGTGGTTCTTACCGAGTTCACAGATGGAAGTAGGTTGTGAGACAAGTGTGAAGCAAGCTTCTTCCATCTGGCGGAGTCAGATTAGTTCTTACCTGAATGGCGATGGGAATCAGTTTGAGGTCAGGTGTTGAGTGCAGCAGCATCAGTGGAGCCATCATGTGTTGCTGCTTATCGTCGATGATGTTTGCTTCCACTCCATCCAAGTCCTTGTAGTCACACAGGAAGATGTTGCCATTCTGTTGGAAACATTAACAATGTTAGTATTGCTTCACATTGGACTCATTTTAGTCCATGGGCCAGACGAGATGTCGGTACACCGAAAGGTGGCAAAGGTTACATATCATTTTTGAGAAGCTCTATGTCTGTAGATAACATTTTGGTATGATAACCCTTCCTGAGTCACAGCTAAATTGGTGTTATCAGCTGCTGAAGTTACCCTCCCCCATTGAAAAAAGCCATTTTAGATGCAGGTGCATATCTTGGTATTGGCTCCTGTTGAGTACATAATTCAATATCTTTCACTATAGTGTTTGGTATCATTTTTAAGGGGACACTTTAAGCTTTCATTCAAGCCCTTTTGTGTATATGTGGGACAAGTACAGTGGTTGCTGGAGCTCTTCAAACTTCGAATAAAACATTTTTAACACAATATTTGCCGAAATCATATTTTCTCTTTTAGTCCTGTGCCATCAAGAAACATCAGTGGCACAAAACACAAAATCTGGAATGCTGACATGACCCTAAGGATTCAGGAAATGTATAATTTACCCATATTATTTCATTCTGAGGGACAGATTTTCAGCCTTATATTAAACAAGCAGTTTTAACGCGAAACTAATCAGACCATAGTCAGTTACAACACAGACTCGTTTTAAGTATTTGTTCAATAGTAGCATTTTATACTAAAGCAGTTCATGAGTCACAGTAGTAGTCAAATCAACATGAAAGTATGTGCATGAAATGATGTTTCCTTTTATCTACATATACTGTATATCAGCAGTAACAACAGTGTAGTAACATCAACAGTATATAGATATACATTGTGCAACATTGGGTTGATCACACTATACAAGAGACTTCAGTCCTTTCTGCTGACCCACTTTATTTTTGCTCAGTTTTTTACTTGTATGGCTTATTCTTTATTTCCTTTTTTCTCTTTTTGTCTCTTTTTTACCAATGTCCTTGTTCATGGTCTAGCTGCCTGGTAGAAGTTTTTTTCCAAGCTTAGGGCCATGTCACACATTAAAACTGATCATCAATTTCTTCATCTGACTCCCCAAGTTCAAATTCTGGTTGTGGATCATTTGCCTGTATTGGTTGCTGCAGGTCTGCAACCTGCACATGTCGGTCCATGCAGGTCAGTCCATTTAACAGGCACGTGCAATCTGGCAGTTTGCACACACTTGCAGGACAACAGCTCCAAGACCACATCTGGTGCAGGTGGGGAACGCATCCAGTGAATGGCCAGCTTGCCATCGTTGTCGGTCCATCCATGGAGAATAGGGCTTGGTACAACAGGAGATGCCTGTAGACAGCAGTTCCAGATTGCTGCCTGGTAGTTTGCCCGTCCAATAATGCATATAGAGACAATCTCTACATGGTGGCAGCTGGCTGGATTCGATTTCCCCCCTTTTGGTGCAGAACAGTTTGTGGCGCAGCTTACTTACGTCTTATTTACATCACCTGTGCTGCTATTAGCGAAGGACAATGCAACAGGTAAACTTCTCAATTTTCTGGAAGAGATCATCAGATACATTCCACGACTTCCCCAGTTGACTGAAAGTATCTTGCCAGGAAGGGTCCTTTCTTACCATCTTCAGAGCATTCAGCTTCCCTCGACCGGCGAATGCACTCACTGCGTCACATCCTGTGAAGGTGTGTAAGCCAATTAGGCAGATCAATGCCATTTGGAGCCACAGGATTGAACCAGTTATTCTCCATAAGGTCAATGAAAGCCTTGACATCCTCATCATCTCTTTTGACCCTTGGACCCTGTAGATCTGGATGGGACAGCTTGGAACTGCCTTGACCTATCGAGTCTCTCAGATGTCTGAGGAACACGGTTCTGTACTCAGCTGTAAGGTAATATCACAGCTCCTGGCTTCAAGCTGAATCCCTTTGTCCCTCCAGCTGTCTGGGTGTCTTTGTTCACTGTTTCTTCTATGGCTTGGTCAACAGGGATTTGGAGAAAGAGATTGGTGGAGCCCATTTGAACTGAGAAACCCCCTTCCATGAATTCTGTATACACATCTGGGTGTGTGATGGGCAGTTGAGACATTTGGGCGTAATAGTAGGGAAGGTACTGTGCATAATTAATTTGGTCATATGCAAAGCACCAAGGAATCATTGCTCGAATGCTTGCCAGGTGAAGCATCCAGTCTCCCTCTCTAGATGCTTGAATGAGGCCCAACATGATTTCAACCATGTCCAAATAAGACATCCAGAAGGCAGAGAGACTGCCATTTCCATTCTTTCCAACTCAACCACTACCAGGCAGCAATCTGGAACTGCTGTCTACAGGCATGTCCTGTTGTGCCAGGCCCTATTCTCCATGGATGGACCGACAACGATGGCAAGCTGGCCATTCACTGGATTATGTTCACTGGAACAGAATTTGAACTTGGGGAGTCAGATGAAGAAATTGATGACCAGTTTTAATGTGTAACATGGCCCTAGGCTTGGAAAAAAACTTCTACCCGGCAGCTAGGCCATGAACAAGGACATTGGGAAAAAAGAGACAAAAAGAGAAAAAATGAAATAAAGAATAAGCCATACAAGGAAAAAACTGAACAAAAAATAAAGTGGGTCGGCAGAAAGGACTGAAGTCTCTTATATAGTGCGATCAACCCAATGTTGCACAATGTATATCTATATACTGTTGATGTTACTACACTGTTACTGCTGTATATACAGCATTATGTAGATAAAAGGACACATAATTTCATGCATATACTTTCATGTTGATTTGACTACTACTGTGACTCATGAACTGCTTTAGTATAAAATGCTACTATTGAACAAATACTTAAAACGAGTCTGTGTTGTAACTGACTATGGCCTGATTAGTTTCGCGTTAAAACTACTTGTTTAATATAAGGCTGAAAATCTGTCCCTCAGAATGAAATAATATGGGTAAATTATACATTTCCTGAATCCTTAGGGTCATGTCAGCATTCCAGGTTTTGTGTTTTGTGCCACTGATGTTTCTTGATGGCACAGGACTAAAAGAAAAAATATGATTTCGGCAAATATTGTGTTAAAAATGTTTTATTCGAAGTTTGAAGGGCTCCAGTAACCACTGTACTTGTCCCACATATACACAAAAGGGCTTGAATGAAAGCTTAAAGCGTCCCCTTAAAAATGATACCAAACACTATAGTGAAAGATATTGAAATATGTACTCAACAGGAGCCAATACCAAGATATGCACCTGCATCTAAAATGGCTTTTTTCAATGGGGGAGGGTAACTTCAGCAGCTGATAACACCAATTTAGCTGTGACTCAGGAAGGGTTATCATACCAAAATGATATCTACAGACATAGAGCTTCTCAAAAATGATATGTAACCTTTGCCACCTTTCGGTGTACCGACATCTCGTCTGGCCCATGGACTATTTAGCCCTGTCACGTATTACACAATCACCTGATTGACATTAGTTGAGCTAATTGCAATTCTTTTTTGCATAATCGTTGGAATTGTTTCCATTAAAAATAAATCCAAATATGTTGAAGAATGTTCACAAATTTTCCAAAGCCAAAATCGCTGATCTACAAGCTCACGTGTAACGATACGCAGTTGTAGATCGATTTATTCTTGCTATTTTCGTACATCTTTTAAAGTATACAATTATTAACTCTTTCACTGCCAAGGACGACTTTTTTTCCCAAAGGCTCAGACTGCCAAAGACGACTTTTACAACTATTTTGTTTTCAGTGGTTTTCCACCAGATGGCGCTGTTCTCTTACACACAAGTGACCATTTTCATCCTCAAGTCTCCACCACTATTGACTTCCTGTTTAGCGTATTTGGGGATTTTTTTTTTCTCCCTGCATTCTCCCTTCACCGGGGGGTCAAAATGACTTTTTTTTTCTTTCTTGCGGAAGCACAGTGAAACCCTCCGTGTTTAGCAACTGTCGGGGATCGATCATACTGGATATGAATATTCTGTGACTAGTTGAAAAGTTAAAATCGCTGGCAGTGGGCAATTTATTTATGTATTTAATCTTGCAGTGAAAGAGATAAGGATATGGCCTGTTTTAGCCAAAGTTTATGATTTATTTTGATTATTGGTACCGGTCATTGACAGTCATCTCTTCGTAAGTTATTTGTCATGTTTTCTTCCCTGTGCAATTTCTTTTAGCTCTGTAAGGCCAAAAGAAATGTATTTATTGTTTTACGTCAAAGCAAAAAAAGTGGTGCTTTTGACGAGTTCATTTCATTAAGCTATATATGAACAAAAGGGGTTCTCAAACTGTTTTTTACGTTACATCGCAACATTTTTTAATTTAAATTTAAAAAAATATGAATTTAACTCTGCGAGAGTACAGATGGAACCAAATGGACTCGTGGTCCTGTGTACCCTATCGCTCTCGGAATAACAAAAACAGCCAAAATGGCTCTTTTAAAGGAGAATTTTGGACTAAAGTTGTCTTACCTTTTCTATGACGTTATGATATCTTAGGATGAATGGTACAGTAGAAAACAGAACACTATGCAACCAAAAAAAACAAACAGAAGTCTCGCAAGACGAGATTGAAATCCCGAGATTTCAATCTCGTCTAGCGAGACTTCTGTTTTTTTTTTTTTTGGGACAGTGTTCTTTCACTATGAAGATCTCACCAAAAACAAAAACAAAAAAAAGCTATTAAAATATGTGATCTAACCTAAGGCCTATCCGCGCACCTTTTAAGCTGTGGCGGACCAGGGGTGGAGTTATGAAAATTTTCTACTGTACCATTCATCCTAAGATATCATAACATCATAGAAAAGGTAAGAAAACTTTAGTCCAAAATTCTCCTTTAAGCCACCCGCTCATATTGAACATTATTCCTGAATAAATTGTATATGAACAGAGCTAATTCAGTTTGTGTGCCTTAGCTTCTGCAAGGGGTTGTGTGTGTTGTCTCGTTGCTGCTTGACTGTTCTCGGTCGGAGCTGTGTGTGTGTGTATGTATGAGGAGTCAAGCCAATAGTTTGTTTGGTCGCGACTCGCGACCATTTAAAAAAAAAAAAGTCTTGCCATGGAGAAAGGGCCTCTCTGTGTGGAGTTTGCATGTTTTCCCCGTGTCCCCTAGGGTCGGTACCCTCACAAAAACATGTAGTAATCCTGGCCACTATTCACCTGTTTCCTAGGCTGTGTGTTTGACATTTCCTGTCGATTTCATTGGATATCATTGGTCATCTGACCAGTTTCAATGGATTTCATTGGATCAAATCGACAGGAAGTGGAAAACACACAGCCTAGGAAACAGGTGAATACTGCCTCCCCCTGGCCAGCCGGGGCGCCTGATTTTAAGTGCGTGTGTGTGTGTGTGTGTGTGTGTGTGTGTGTGTGTGTGTGTGTGTGTGTGTGTGTGTGTGTGTGTGTGTGTGTGTGTACGTGCGCGCGCACACGTGTGCTGAGCCAGCCTGTGACCGTCATGGATGAACTTCAACATAGTACAACAAAGTGAGAAAGTGCATATTTGCACTTTCTCCCTTTTTGGCATCTACATAAACGTTCAGATTTCAAATATGAAGTGCTTATCCCATGGCCACGGATGTTACAATTGTGTATGGGCCCTCAGAAGTACCTGTATCTTCTGTATTGTTCAACAAAAAGCATTTTAATATGATCAGTGGCCATTTTCTCGTAGAGTTATAATGTATCAGAGAGCAATACACCTCCCAACCGATAGGGTCACGTAGTTGAAAGCATATGGAGAAAATACGGAGAAAATGACCTCCGATCGGATTAAAATGCTTTTTATTGAACAATACGGATAATACGGGTACTTCTGAGGAGCCGTACACAATTGTAACATCCGTGGCCATGGGGTAAGCAATTTATATTTTAAATCTGTTTCTCTATAGATGTCCGGCCCAAAAAGGTTGAAAGTGCAAACACTGTGTTTTGAAGTTCATCTAAAAGACAACGGTAGATTCGGCCATACTCCCAAATACCTATATTTGTGTCCCAAAGAATAAATAATCAGTTCACTATTTAAGAACAAAAAAAAACTAAACAAAGCACCTTCATTTCTTGTTTTAAGCTCCGCCCACCCTGGAGGCTCAGCATGTCATCGGTGACAGGGAAGTTTTCTGGCAGGGCTGAACAGCGGCGGATCAATATGGGGTTGACGCCATTAAGGTACTGGTAGCCGAAGAAAGCATCCTCTTTCCATTGGCTCTGCACATGGTCTGGAAGAGAGATGGAACTCTGTTTACTGTTCAGCCAAGCAGCATCCATTTTGCATTGTTTAGAACAAAGTTGACTTTTTAGTTTTCTTCACCATGTCTATGTGTCATCATCACTGTGCAAATACAACATTTTAAATACTAAACATGTATCTCCATTTTACCAGCCTAACTATGAACTTAAATGAATGTAAACCATGCATAATAAATAAAATTGGTTTTACACTGAACCATCATAACTATAATTATGCTCTTAGATGGCCAATAAGGACAGGCTGTAATTGCTGAAGCCCCACCCCCTCTGTATTCCTATTGGCTGGGCTTTAAACAGCCATAATCCAGTTCCCAGCATGCTAAATGCCCCAAATTTGGTAGGTGCTCTTAGACAGCCAATAGGGACAGGCTGTAATTGCTGATGCCCCGCCCCCTCTGTGTTCCTATTGGCTGGGGTTTAAAAAGCCATAACTCCAGTTCCCATTATGCTAAATACCGAAACTTGGTGGGTGGTCCTTCCAATTTCATCAAAAATAAAATGACCACTTCCGGGTTTGCCGTCCTATTTCCGGTTTGTCGGATTGCCTAGAAACTAGAAACCCACACACTCTCTGAGGGGTGTGGAGTTCAATGGTGTAACCCGAAAGTGGATCTGTTCACTTCCAGTTTTACCAGGAAGTGGTCGTAGACCCCTACCTCCCGAACACAAGGTCGCACAAGTGAGACAGTGGACCTGGGTGCAGCAAGCGAATAGCTGCTCGGCAGCAGCGTTATAGCAGCGTTATAGCAGTGTTTAACACTTCAAATGGTGCAACATAGGACTATGTATGAAGGCCATGTAGCGGCCTGAAAATCTAGTAGGGTTAAAGTGGTTAAACTGATTTTGATGCTATATTAACCATTTAAACCCTAGCATCCGCATCGTGGGAGAAATAGCAGATCGACAGACAAGCTCTTGTCGATCAGCTATTCAGTGAAAGCTTTCCCCAGAATAACAGAAAACAGAAAATTCACTGGTATAGAGCCTTGAGGGACTCTACTCAACCATATGGGGTTTAAGTGGTTAACCTATTGCTAGTGACCCCCTGGAACCCCCTCAATGACCCCTGGGGGTCCCCAGACCACACTTTGAGAACCACTGGAATAGCCAACCTGCAATTTCGGTTGATTTGACACTGGCAATGGCGTTAACGTTGTTCCAGTTGTCCCTGTGGTTGATCAGAGCATTCAGATTCATCTCCGCCAGACTGGGGAGTGAAACAAGCACAAAGTTTAAAATAGACGAGAGGACTGCTTCAAAACTAAAACATAAAAGAACATTACAAATGCATTCAACATTAAACTGATAACTACTTCTGTGTCAACTGGCTAGGCCTTCAAGTGCCAAGATGTGAACTTTTCAATGGGTCCCTGGTTTGAGAGATTAACCATGGCCAAATCTGTGTGTGCATGTGTGACATACACGCACACAGACACAGACAGACAGACAGACAGACAGACAGACAGACAGACAGACAGACAGACAGACAGACAGACAGACAGACAGACAGACAGACAGACATGTGGTCAGATCCACATACCATTCACACATTACACTCTTCAATTCAACACTAGTGTCAAATAGCATATTCTTATAGGCTATTTTGTATCTTTTGTATTAAAGGGATATTTCACTATAAAACACGTTTGGGGAAATGTTAACATCTACTCAGGCTTTTGTGAGAACGTTTTATGGTATCTTTTGTGTTTAGATATTTGATATTCATTTTATCAGACACCCCCTATGCATCTTCCTATACAAACCCATACCAACTTAAAACTCCATTTTAACCATGAAAGATTCATCGAAAACACCCGTCCTTGTAGTCCAGGGCAAACTAGCGGTTCACATCAAAGTAATTGTAACAGATTTTTTTTCCCTCACAGACCATTTCTATGAAGTCAACATACTTAAAGTCCTAAGACATCCTAGTTTTGGTAATGTGTTTAATTGGTATCAATCCAAAAAGGCCAGCAATTATTGTCAAAAAATCATAAAATGATGGTGAGTAAAATTGTCATTTGTCTGAGATTTCAATTTACTTCCAATTACATTTTGAGGTGAAGAATTCAGATAAAATATCAAAAAATATATTTTAGCCATTTTTTAACCTATATAACATAACTATAGGGTGTTATTACCAGATATTCTAGCAGCATTTCACATCAAAGTAATTGCAACAGAATGTTTTCACCATACAGTATTTCAATGAGGTGTCCAGAACAACATACTAAAAGTCCTAAGAAATCCTATCCTGCGGAAGTATGTTTAATTGGCATTAATCAAAGATGTCCAGCAATATTGTTAAAAAGCCATATAAAATGATATTGTGTAATGTATGGAGAAAAACATTATTTCACAATTAGGCTACTTGTATGTGAAATGCTAGTTATAACTAGCCTGGGATCCAGCCTGATTCACTACGTTCAGCTTATTTTTTTTCCTCACTTCGCTTAGCAGTCTGGCCAGCCTCCTATTCGACTTCGTATTTTAATGACGTAGATAAAAATCTGTTACAATTACTTTGATGTGAACCGCTAGTTTGCCCTGGACTACAAGGACGGGTGTTTTCGATGAATCTTTCATGGTTAAAATGGAGTTTCAAGTTTTACATTGGACAGCACTGCCCCCCCCCCCCCCCCCCCCTACAGACCAATCAGAAGCCGCGGTTCGTTTTTTCCCGTCTGTGCAGAGACTTTCCAGACTGTATAGCGAATGAGAAACAAAATCCGCCGAACGTAGCGAAACAGTCTGGATCCCAGGCTAAGTGATAACACCCTGTAGTTCTGTTATATTGGTTAAACATTGGCTAAACTATTTTAAAAACATATTTTATCGGAATTCCTCTCCTCAAAATGTATTTGGAAGTCAATTCAAATCTCAGACGAATGAAAATTGGACTCTTGGCATTTTGGATTGATGCCAATTAGATGCCAAATATTAACATATTTCCGCAACTAGGATTTCTTAGGACTTTTAGTATGTTGTTCTGGTGACTTCATAAAAGTGGTCTGTGAAGAAAAAACTTCAATTACTTTGATGTTGAGGTCCCACATTTGCTAGTTTGCCTGGACTATTGGTTCTGGTGACTCATATTGCCCTCCTAATACGTGAGGGACCGTGTTTTTTTCCCAATATTTTTTTCATTTATTTATCATTTTGTTTTTTTTATAAATGTATTTCTTTTTTAAATAATACAATACAACTATAAATACAATGAATGAAAAAAGTCGTCGAAAAAACATGGCCCCTCACATATTAGGAGGGCAGTATGAGTCACCAGAACCAAGGATCGGTGTTTTTGATGAATCTATCATGGTTAAAATGGAGTTTGAAGTTACAGTTTGTGTAGGAAGGGGGCGTGTCTGATAAAAATGAATATCAAATATCAAAATACTGAATCAAGCAACTTAAAAACTGTCCGGGGTTCTCAAAAAAGCCGAAGTAGATGTTAAAATGACCCCAAACATATTTGAAAGTGAAATATCCCTTTAACATGAAAAAAATCCATATACAATACTTGTAACACAGCGTAAGCAATGTCCTCTCATACAATAGTCAATAGTAAATTATTCACTTCTTAACTGCAGTAAAGAGAAACTGTGTCTCCTTGGTGAAGGAGAAACGGACTTCTAAAGGCATATCTAGAGCACCACCATCATTCTTCATGCAGTGAGGAATGCCGTCTATATCCCCCTCCATATCCCACCTATGGAGAGAGAGAACAAGTCAACTGGCTTGGAAGACCTTGGGTAATTTGACCAAACAAACTTGAAGCTATATTTACTCTTATATCAGTGATTCTTCATTTTTGATTTCCAGGACACCCCTGTTTGACATGTGTAGCCAGGCCATGAACCGCTATTTGATACATCTTTTTGAATCTGTATTCATTACTCTGAGAGTGTATAAATTGTACACTCTCAGAGTTAGAGACCTGTAAGCGTCCATTTGGACCCCTGGGGGTCCACAGACCCAACATTGAGAACCAGTATGTCACATAACATCAGACTCACTGATAGACCTGCTTTCTCTGCTTCAGTTCTTCTCTTCTGCATTTTTTGGCCGAAGGTAGTTTGTCCTCAAAGGGTAACAACGCTGAAAGGGAAAAAAAAAAGAAATATAGTGTTGGTAACAGGTTTAGAACCTTAACCCATTAAGACCTGAGGCCGATTCTAAAAATGTCTCCTAAATTTCTGAAAAACTTCTGTTTCAGTGGTTCTCAACCTTTTTCATGTCAAGGACCCCCCAAATTATATGTATTTGGCCGTCGGCCCCCATCTCAAAATATTTTGTTCCAAGGACCCCATGCAGAAGAAAGATTTTAGTTAAAAATATTCGCTTTAAAAGTATAAAGATATACTGTATTGAAATACTTTTTTGACATTTTTGCACATAATCTTTTTTTTTAAATAACAGATCTACAAGCTCATAATGCGGCACAAAGATGTTACGTGCTATGGGCTTGCATATCTGCTATTTTTGAATAGCCAACCAATGTGCTATATATTATCATTAAAAACGGAATACAATTGTGTTAAGTGATAGTTTTGACGTAACCGGGAATTACACAATTAGCGTATTTAACATGACTTCATAAAAGTCAGGCTAACTGACTTTCGGAGGAGGTCCTAGGCTGTGGATGGAGGGTTACCATGGATTATGATTGTGGAGTGTTATTATAGTTGTTATTGACATTATTGGACACTTTGAAACAGTGTCTCTCAACTAACGACAACAAGCTTTACTTGTCCAGTTCTGCCCTCCTTTGCCTTGATAGCAAATAGCTCCTTCTGAACCAGGGGTCATCAACATGTCATTTCAATGTAAAAACATATTCTAAAATACACAATTGAAACTTAAAATAATGTGTTTGAATAATGTTGGTGACATTCTCATTAATATGTTGCAGGAGATTTGTGTTATTGTATGTTGTTCCCGTACATGATTGCATCATATGAGGACAACAAGACAACAAGATTACCTGAAAATGTCAAAAACATCCGTTCAATCCTTGAACTTGCACTATTAATGACTTTAGTTGATTTTTCACTATTTAAAATATAGTATTTATGAATTATGATTAATTGTAGCTTGTAGATTGGCTTTTTTCACCATTTAAAATTGTTATAAAATAATATGTTTTAAAAAGGAACAGTTTTAACAACCGACAGTAACAATATTTAGCCTATATATGGATCTGTATCAGTGTATGAGTCAGTTTGAGCAGATTTCACTCTAATTGGCTACTATGACTGCCTATGAATTTCATGGGCCTGAGTAGGTCATCCTGGCATGGCGAAGATCTGCCCTGTTATGCGCAGCAGCGCAACAGGTGAAGGCAATTAACGTAAAGAGGAGCTGCGCACCAAAAGGCTCAAACGATGTCAAACTGTCACATTCTATCTGCTGAAATAAACTTTCCATTTGGATCAATGTTCACACACGAAGAGAACATGGATATTGTTTGCAAAAGGATTATATGTATTGTCCATCAGAGCGGTGATATCACAGCTTCTCTCTACATTTGTATGATATTGATAGCCTAAACTTTGAATCTTTTTGCAGTTATTAATTTATATTGCTGTTGATTCGACGTCATGTTTTCTCTCAAGTCCATTATTATATATTTAGGGCTAGGCCGGGAACCGCCTTCCATTTCGACATCCCGCCACTCCGACTACGTGGCTTCCGCGTGCGGTTAGGGTTAGGGATAGGGTTAGTAATGTCGGAACAATGACATGTCGGAACAATGACATGTAACCGGCTAGGCCTATGTGATTCTGGCAATATTATCTTTTTTAAAGCAAATTTTGCTAGTTTCACAGAATTGAGGGAGCTATTAGCGATCATTTTTCTCGGTCTTGTTGTCAATTTTGTGTACATGGTACCATGTGCAATAGGCCTACTAAAAATCTCCTGCAACTCATGTAATGAGCATGTTACTTTTCCAGTCACAAAAGTTATTAAACACATTTTTATGTTTCTACATTATAATGAAGAAATATATAGGCTATATCTATTAAAATAAAAAAAATGTGCCACGAACATAGACATGTCTTGCCACAGACATGTGTGTCCGTGTACGGACATATTGATGCAGGATGGCAAACAAACTGTAATAAAAACAAAAAAGCAAGCCGCCGCCGAAACCTCGGCTCCAGGAGAAGGCCGCATGCCACGAGCTTGAGTGGGCCGGCAGACGGTGAGTGTCGACCAGTATCTCAAAGCTAGAGCGCAGAGTATTCCTGCCAGAGGAATGGGAGTACAGCACAATACTAGCACCCTTGACATTCTTATAACCGTGTAGAATATTGTAATTCCAAACAGCATTTTACAATGTATTTCAATGGAGTCACGTGACAAATCTCCCCGTAGTGACGTCTCCTTTGGGTCGGCCTTTTCTGAGGCGGTGGGAGGGATTTTCAGAATAGTGGCCACTAGGCATCGCCTTCTTCTGACAGCTCTCAACATAGACCTTTTGAGTGTATATTTGCATTGGCAAATATTTTAACAACAAAGTAGAGGCCATTGTGTTACTCCCCCTTTAAACTAATTTATATAAATCCCTTTGGGGAAAATGAATGGGTTTTCTATAAGTGGCACCACAAAATGGCCACTACTGCTATGCCCTATTTCAAAAAATATTTATATAAATTATTGTAAGCCTAGAATCAAGCCATCCAGGGTCTGGTGAATCATGATCATAAAACATTTGATTCTGTGACAACAACGTAAAACAAAGGGTATTCATTAAATATAGTATAATCATATAATTGACTATTAAAAAAAAATCACAGAATAAAATGTTTTATGGTCATGATTCACCAGGACCCTGGATGGTTTGATTCTAGGCTTAAAATAATTGATATAAATAGTTTTGGAAATCCCTATGGGAGAAATGCATTGGCTTTTTTGGAGTGGAACCAGAAAATGTCCGCCACTGCTATGCCCTATTGTCTATGGAGGGGAGCAACCACTGTCTTGCCCACCGTGGCAGGAGCTACTGTAGGTAGAGCCAGCTATAAAAGCAGAGCGGCAAAGAACTTGCCGATACTGTATAAGACTGAAGGAGTGCTCTGCTCCTGTCTTCTGCAAACTGCCACCTATAACATGTATAATGTATGCTGCTAAATTATGTCTCACACATGTGTGAGACTATGGGCCCAATGCAGGCGCCAAGTTGCTAAACACACTGATATCTGATTTAGGACTAGGCAAGAGGCGATCCCCCGCAAAAGTTGGTATTCTGGGGCAGCTACCTTACCTGCTAAACACCTGCGCTACACTTTACATTATGCGGTTAGGTGTGTTTTGGACGTTACAATGATAAAAAACAATCACTGTGCCAGAAGCCATTGCCTTTAAGAGAAGACTGCGCTAGCCGTCATCCCCAATCCAATATGCTCTCCTATCTCCCTGTCTGCACTGTTGCCTGGTCTGATTTTTATAAGCCACATTGGGCTTGTTTTCCTGCCGCGTCCGATTGGTCACGTATTTGTCGGGCTTTGGGTTGGGCTGGGCTAGGCAACAAAATACAACTTATTTGTTTTAATTGTATCCAAATACATTTTTATATTCATTTGTAGCCTATTGTGTTCACAATAAGCAACTTGTCATATTAGTCAGATCCGGAATAGTATAAAGCCATTTAAAATATTTATACTATTGGAATCTTACACATATGCTCCCAAATAATGAATTACATCATGGCTGTGAGCAGCGAGACAAGAACACTCCTCCAGCTGGCCGACCACGGGGCCATATGGCTATAAATTGGCCAGTTTCAGGAAAGGTCTATATGTACTCACGTTGGCTGTTATTGTTCCATTTCCACCATTCTAATGGATAGTAGCTCCATCTATTTAGTTTCCTCTGAAGTGACGCAGTTATGTCCAAGTATAGTCCCCGCTCTCTTTCATCATCCACCTTTGTTCAATAATCCCGAACAGAGCTACACTATTGTGACAACTGCCAGCTATAGATAGGCTACTGTAAGTTTACATCAATCATAGTCTCTCAAACCCAGATACATTGCTGAGACGCGTAATGTGCGTCGCCTACCCACCCAAAATAACAGACAAACAAGCTATCAATGCGATGCGTCATGGCGTGTCGATAGCTTAGAGATCTGTTATTTTGGGCACCTAAACAATGAAACGCGATGGAGTATACAACCCTAAGCATTTTGGAAACGTAAGGTCTGTAAGGTCTGCAACATTACATTACGTGGTCAACATTAACTAGCTTGTCAGTGGTTCTCAACCT
This sequence comes from Gymnoscopelus microlampas, assembly GCF_963454915.1. Classification (NCBI taxonomy): domain Eukaryota; kingdom Metazoa; phylum Chordata; class Actinopteri; order Myctophiformes; family Myctophidae; genus Gymnoscopelus; species Gymnoscopelus microlampas. Next base: position 56,341,901 of record NC_139940.1, read on the forward strand.
GTGGGTCGGGACCACAACGGAGCTCCCAACGCCTCGCGAGCTTGTAGATCTGCTATTTTCACAATATTTATCCATGGAACCGAGTAAAACAAAATTGGGGGGTCCCCAGTTCAAATATGGTATGGTTATTTTGGGGGGTCGATGGCCTGAAAAGATTGAGAACCCCTGCTTTAATGCAGTAAACATGAACGTAGCGTTTACGAGGGGAATATAATGATAATATATATAATATACAATATAATATTGACCCGCAGCTGGGTTTAACGAGACAGCAGCGCAAAATGAAAATGTGTTTCCTAAACGTGCTATCACAGATGATCCGATCATCTTATAAAAAATGTAAGTACATATAGATGTATATGCCAAGATAACTGAGACTATATACAGCTGATGCTGAGTTAAACATATTTGTTTAATTTCGTTGTCTTTATATTTAAACTTTATGATGAAAGGGCGCACACAGCAGCTTTTTTTGTTGTTGTCTTTTTCTTCTTTTGAGCAGTGTTGGTGTTTTTATTTCTTTATTTGCACCACTGCTTGCCTTGGAAACTTGTTTTATTTTGTATTGTATTTATTGAACTTTGAATCCTGTTGTTTAATGACTTCTCCCATGAAGGAAAGGATTCCAAATAAGCCGGCTTCTTCCTTTCCTTGCACAGCAATGTGTCATTTAATATGTCTTCTTTCTATATTTGTTATGACAATGTGCTACTAAACTAAACTAAACTAAACTAAACTAAACTAAACTAAACTTAACTTAACTTAACTTAACTTAACTTAACTTAACTTAACTTAACTTAAATTAACTTAACTTAACTTAACTTAACTAAACTAAACTAAACTAAACTAAACTAAACTAAACTAAACTAAACTAAACTAAACTAAACTAAACTAAACTAAACTAAACTAAACTAAACAATATGCTGTCATAATGTGAGCCTATGGCTTTTAACGATCGAAGAAAAATCTCTCAAATCAGAGTCGGAGGTGGGGGTGGTCTAACGACAAGCCAATCAGCGAATATCTGCTAAAACAAGCTGTGCGATGACGTCAGATGTGGGCGGATCCGTGGATCTCTCGTGATTGGTTTAGGGAAATTAGAATCCCCATCCCCCTGGTAATCGCGTACATTGCAATCAATTTCAGACTGAAGCTCCACGCAGCTTCAGGCTGATAATCAGGCTACTTTGCGGGTGGTTTTAGAATCTGCTGTGCCCCCTCCTAAAGCCTCACCCACGTGTGTGTGCAAAATAGCAATGTTGGGGATATAGCAACAACACGCCCACGCGGGCACGCCTCCACGCGCAAATAACGGTGTCGGCATAATGGGTGACGGGTATAGCAGTTGCAGAATAATGTTTTGGGACAGCGCAACTCCCTTATCCGTATTTAACAGGTTTAGGGTAGGGTTTAGGGTTTAGGGTTTAGGGTTTAGGGGCGACCTATATGTCCAAAGATCTATGTTTATGTTTGTTACTGTTCTATTGCTGCAACTTATAATATCAGCTGCTATTGTAATCTTATGTTTGTACAATCGATAATTCCACCCACTGTTTTTCACATTTAAACTTGTGATGTGAAAATAAAGTTCAAGTTGAAGTTGAACAAATAATACCTCATTTTCACAACAACCTCACTAACCTTTGCCCTCTCTGAACAGGTGTGTCTTTCTATCGGCGATCCACTGGTAGATGGGGAAGTGGTAAACGACTCCTTCTGGAGACGTGATTACAATCTTGGAGAGGAACCAGTCATCCTTCACGAGGCCCTTCTTATCCAGCTCGATCAGCACCAGGTCACCAAGGGTCACAGGAGAATACACTGAGAAGCTAGAGCTCTGAAAACACACATTGACAAATATTTCCCAAAAATGACAGACTCCCCGTTGATTCTCCCTTCCTTAATTCAGACATAAGTCAGACTTACAGTGCCTAGGAGGAAGTCGAAAAGTCCCATGATGCTGGTGAGCTTGGTTTGCCCGCTCTTACCCTTCTTTCCCACCAGTTTGATGTAAACACTGTCCCAGGTGGACGCTAGAGAGCGGCAACCAGTGAACACTGTCACTTTGTATGCCAACATGTTCACACTGGGGAGCAGAAGGAGAGCGTTAGAATTACCAATATAATATCACTCCAATTATATCAAACCACCACAGGTCTTGTCAAAGAGGAATCTGTACTGGGTGCTCAAAAACATAAATACATAATGAGGCAAAGACAACAATTCAGAATTCCGAGTATGAGAGATTTTACTTGAGTAAAAGGAGCAAACATACACAACATAATGCAATGGAAGGAACATCCAGGTTTGCTCAGCTCATGTCATGGCTGACCCTCCCTTAAGTAGGCCTTCCACAACCCACACCCACAGGGTGGGATGTATTACAAATTATTTTATTATAAGGCATTGATCTAGCTTCAATGGATACTTTCATAGTCATGAGCTCTTTGTTCAACTTAGATTTGACACCTTCTTCATTATCACATGACATGAGAAGAAGTGAGAACATAGGATCACAGATAGTCTCACTATCGGTCGAACGGGGTGGTTTGTAATTATTATCGCAATTCTTAATTGTTTCCATGTAGGAAAATGTTCATACATTATAAAAAAATGACCTTTTTTTGTATAAAATGTACAGTAATTTCTTTGTATATTTCGGTCATATGACATATCTTCCCTGTGCATTATTTTTAATAACAAAGCCTAAAAGGGAAACCAAAATGTTTTTATTCATATGTTCTAATGTTCAATGCCGAAAAACACAATTCAATTGTTAATTGCAATTATTGGTGTAACTATTAATAGTCAACTTAAAATGTGTTATCGTGACAGCCCTATATAGTGTATTTCCATAGAGTTAAAGAGCTGGTGCCATGTTTTTGCACTTTTCTTTTTCTGTTTTTCACGTGTCTATGAGGTTGAAAGAACTTCATTAAGCCCCCCGGTGGTGGTTTTATGTTCTTTTATGTCTTCTCTGACTATTTTGAGTTTCTTCCTGGAGGCTGAAACCTTGAGGGTCAAACGTGCCAATAGAGAAACAGCAAACAGCGCTTTAGTGACAGAGTAAAAACATACCCTCCCCCTCATTATCATAACACAAAAGGTGTGGGCATGAGGAGGAGGGACTAGGACAGGTAGGTGGTCCTAAGGTGGTGGAGGAGGTGCTAAGGTGAGAACCAGGTATACTTAATGAACTGGAGGCGTGTCCACATAAAAACGTAATTTCTGTACACTTTTTTGAAAAAAATCTTCCTCCTAGTATAACCGTAATACCTGATGATTATGTTTTGGGGGGGGGGGGGGGGGGGTGTCACTGAAAATCACTGCACCCCGTCTTCAAAACTAAGGTATTTTCCCTGTACATCAATCATCTCTCTCTCTCTCTCTCTCTCTCTCTCTCTCTCTCTCTCTCTCTCTCGTAACCTCACATCGTCGCCTTGCTAAACTAATGGCCTAAGTCATTTTTTAAAAGTTTTTCAGGAAAAATAAAAAAAACTGATCCAAAACAAAACTATATGATATTTCTTAATCATTTCACCCAAAATATTTATAACAAATTATGACTATTAAAATAGAAATAACACTGTCTGTCAGTCAGTTATGTAACATAAGAGATTTAAATAGGTTTGAATAGGATTAAATCTGACTTAGGCCAAAAAAAAAAAAGTTTTCTAAATGGCCTAAATCAGTAAATAATTTGGCTTAAGTCACAAAACCATGCTGACTTAGGCCAAACAAAAATGCCTATTTTGGCCTAAGTCACACTAGGGAGTATAGGCCATTATACTAAAAGGGGAGTGAACAGCATGATCCTTTTCAATTAGGCGTTGGGCGATTTTACCAGAGGTGTCATGAGGAGCTGATTTAGGCAAAAATGTCATTTTCCTCAAAAAATGACTTTGGCCATTAGCTTAGCAAGGTGA
>NC_139940.1:56350826-56355826 GCF_963454915.1 Gymnoscopelus microlampas
CAAAACTACACACACAAAACTGCAAACCTCACACATGAATGCTAAACCCTACACTCCCTTTGCAAGATGACTCTTTGCCATCAAATCTTTTAACTGTTCACAAAATGGAACTCGTGTTTTCATTTGGTACACACAGCCATATTTTCAAATGACATACACATACCATTCATTGAGTACACACAACTAAGCATGTGCTGCACACTACCAAACATTTAGAGCACACTGCAGGCCAAAATTGAAAACACAATCATAGAAATGGAACACACCATATGAATGACATTGACAATTTATTTTGTAAAATGACTCAGTGTAGGCCTACTTTTTTCATAGTGAAACATAAAACAAAACACAAATATGCAGCCAAAAAAGTTTTATTTCTCTACATGATTTAGGCATCATGCCTCCGGTTCATGTCTGGCCAGAGGGCCATCCACATCATAGACAATGTTCTCCCTGTCCAAGCAGCGTTGGAAGAAACGCCTCGAGTGGCGCATGAAGCCCTGACAGACCTCAACAGTGACTAGGGCTGCAATCGATTTTCACGATTTTTGTATAATGACATTTTTCGATTTTGAATTGGAAAAAAACATATTTTACTAATGGAGAATCGTTTGTTTTGAAAAAATCGGAAAAGAATCGGAATCGTGACCCCAACAATCGGAATCGAATCGAATCGTGAGATAGCAGAAGATTCACACCCTAACAGTGACGTCGCCACAAGCCTCCTCCATGGCCTGGAGAAGTGGGACCCGGCTCTGTGGGTTCCGTTCATTTACCTTCCACCTCCAAGCTCAAAAGAACTCCTCAGTGGGATTCAGGAAAGGAGAATAAGGTCGAAGGTACAGAACGGAAAAATGTGGGTGGTCCTGGAAGCACTCACGCACTGGAGCAGCCCGGTGGTGCAAATTGCTCACCAGACCTGAATGTTTAGAGATTTGACTATTTGTGTGTTGCAGATTGATGCTTTGAGATTTTACGTGAGAAGTGTGTGCAACAACTGAACATTGTGTAGTGTTTGGACAACAAGGTGTGTTGTAGATTGATGCTTTGAGATTTTATGTGAGAAGTGTGTGCAACAACTGAACATTGTGTGTAGTGTTTGGACAACAAGGTGATAATGTAATTGACATCAGAGTGCAAAGAAGGAAAGTCAGAGTCTAATGCAGATAAGGGAGTGTGAAGTAGTGCCAAATTGGGTGGAGCGATTAGTACATGAAGTTAAGGTTGTGAAAATTGTGCCGAATTTTCGCTTTTTGTGTGTTAACAATTGTGAAAAACTGTATTTGAAATAGAGAGGGGTCATTGACCACTGTTCTGCTGTACTAAAAAGGTATATAAAAACGGACTGTTTTATCAATTCAAAATTGCATGACCCTCCCTTGGATTCAAAGTAAAATTAGCTGATAAATATCTTTTACTCAAGGGGGACAACACGAGTCACATGTAGGTGATGTCATTTGTCATGTGTGCTCCAGCCCAATGGAATGTATGAAATGCATGTGCTAATAAAAATGTATTTAACATATTGTTTTGATGCTCATATTAACCTTAGGAAGTAATAAGTTGTTTTTTAGTAAGACATGCTAATAACATTCCATAGGGCTGGACCATACATGGACAAATGACATCATCAACATGAGACGGGTGTGTTGTCCCCGTTGAGGAAAAGATGAACTATTTATAAAATATATAAAACATTTAAGATGTTTTTAGTTTGAGTTATAGAGGGCAACATTAATGTATTAACGCATATTTGGCTATTAAACAGGGATCCTTTTAAAGAAGTCTGGGCCCAATATATGAAGTTCCTTTCCCCACTTTTGGGCTTCAACACAACCAGGTCTGTTCAGGTTGGATTGCAATTGAAAACACTTGTTAACAGGCATTAGGGCTACGGACCCCCATTTAATGGCAGTGCTATCTCTGGGACCCCAATTTATATGGTAAAATCAATGTTAAATTAACTCTGTAAGGGTCCATTTGGTTACCAACTACCTATCATTTAGCTGTGGAACCCCTGGAACTCCCTCAAAGACCCCTAGGGGTTAGAATCATTACACTTAACTGGCTAGTTCCCTCTTCTTTTAACCAGGTACATTTACTAAAGTAAAACAAATGACCCAAAGGTCCATTCAGGTCAGCCTATTGGTCACTCCCACAAAGTTTCATAAACATACAGTTTGTCAGGCATGTAGTGTTTTTCACACACACACACGCACGCACGCACGCACGCACGCACGCACGCACGCACGCACGCACGCACGCACGCACACACGCACACACACACACACACACACACACACACATACACACACACACACACACAATCAATCAATCAATCAAAGTTTATTTATATAGCACGTTTCATACATCAAGTGCAGTTCAATGTGCTTCACAGAATAGGTTTAAAAATAAAGATTAAAAAACATTTTAGAATAAGACTAGGAAAACAAGAAATGAATAGACAATAATAATAGTAAAGCAAAGCATAACATATATATATGTATACACATAGGACACCTAGGTAAAAGCATTACTAAAAAGGTGTGTCTTAAGATTTCGGTGACCCTCAGGGCCTCCGGCAGGCTGTTCCAGAGGCTAGGACCATAGTAGCAAAAAGCTGCTTCCCCATGCTTTTTTGAGCAAGCCTTCGGAACATCTAGGACACCGGTGCCAGAGGACCTAAGGGTTCTGCTGGGAACATACCAGGAAAACATTTCAGACAGGTTGGCCGGAGCACCTCCATGTAATGATTTAAAAAACAATAAAAGGATCTTAAACACACACACACACACACACACACACACACACACACACACACACACACACACACACACACACACACACACACACACACACACATAGCGATTAGCAGGGATACATTGGTCAGTTGGTCTTGACCAGTGATTGTTAACAGGGTTCAACTGGACCCACATTTATGTTGGTTTTAAACAAGATATCACACACACACACACACACACACACACACACACACACACACACACACACACACACACACACACACACACACACACACACACACACACTACTTACTTGGAAGTCGGAACTTCCACAGAAATGGGAGTTAGAATTTCAAGGGAAACTGAACCAGTTTACCTGGTTGATTCATCATTAGTAGGAAATGTGCCCATATCAATCGCATGTGCATGTGCTTGCTTGTACTTGTGCAATTAAAAAAAACTCTGAGGACCCCAATCCCATGTTAAAGACCCATATGTTTAACCATTACATGTCCTTCTCTAATCCCACACCAATATGACTGGGTTTTAATGTTTAAAATGTTATGTTTAATAATTACAGTACTGTATACATTACTGTATGTGCTGAATACACTGTGTACTGTAAAACAATACTGCATTTCAATAGAATACAGTTTGCTCACAGTATTTCTATTTTGCAGGGCTGAAAGACTACCTCACGGTGGAGGAAAGAGACCTATTTTCACAGCCGAGCAAGAGACCCTAATCATAAACATGGTTCGAGAAAATAATGTTATCACACTGAGACAAATTAAAGAAAATATTCTAGCAGACAATGAGGCTTTCAGAGACATCAACGCCGTCAGCCTGCCAACATTGGACCGAGTCCTAAAAAGAAATGTGTTGGCTATGAAACAAGTCTACAGTGTCCCGTTTGACCGGAATTCTGACCGGGTCAAGGAGCTGCGGCGAGAGTTTGTCCTTGTAAGTCCCATACATTCAGCACTGACGCATGCATGTATTGTACCTGTAATGTACAGTAATGTTTTTCCTTTTCTACAGTGTCTCACTGTAGCCCACTGTGTTGACCTCTCTGTCCATGCTCTAACCTGCATTCTCTCTGTTTCTGTTTCAGCGAATCCAGCAGCTTGATACAGCCAATGAGCTGTATGAATATATATACATTGATGAGGCTGGGTTTAATGTGGTCAAGAAGAGGCGTAGAGGAAGAAACATCATTGGCCAGCGGGCCATTGTTGGGGTCCCCGGCCAGCGTGGTGGCAACATAACAATGTGTGCAGCAATGAACCACCATGGTATCCTGCACCGCCACGTGCAACTTGGGCCATACAACACAGATCTGCTGCTCACCTTCCTTGAGGACCTCCACGACCAACTGGTACCACCAGACCCCTTGGATGACCCGCAGAGAATCAATTACGTTGTCATATGGGACAATGTCAGCTTCCACAGGGCAGGTCTTGTTCGTCAGTGGTTTCAGGACCACCCACATTTCACTGTGTTATTCCTCCCACCATATTCTCCCTTCCTCAACCCGATAGAGGAGTTTTTTTCTGCTTGGAGGTGGAAGGTAATACTATAATATTGTAATAATTCTTTACTGTATTACAGTAGTCAGGCACATTACTGTATATGAAACTTGTTCTTCATTTGTCTCTCTCTCCCTCTGCTCCTCAGGTCTATGAAAGGAACCCACACACCCAGGTCCCACTTCTACAGGCCATGGAAGAGGCCTGCGGTGATGTCAGCATTGAGGCCTGTCAGGGCTTCATGTGCCACTCCAGGCGCTTCTTCCAGCGGTGCCTAGATAGGGAGAATATTGCCTGTGACGTTGACGAGGCCCTCTGGCCTGACAGGAATCGGAGGCATGACGAGGCATGATGATGATGATGATGTAAAACCTTTTTTTGGCTGGATATTTGTTGTGCTGTTTTATGTTTGTCTATGAAAAAAGTTGGCCTACACTGAGTCATTTAAAAAAAGCATAAATTGCTAATTTTTCAGTAATTGTCATTCATATGGTGTGTTACATTTTACGACAAAGTGTTCAGTTTTGCACTATAGTGTGCTGTAAATGCTTGGTAGTGTGCAGCACACGCTTAGTTGTGTGTGCTCAATGAATGGTAGGCTATGTGTCATTGGAAAATACGGATGTGTGTACCAAATGAAAACATGAGTTCTATTTTGTGAACAGAGTTAAGAGATTTGATGGCAAGAGTCTTCTTGCAAAGGGAGCGACAGGTTTAGCATTTTGTGTGA